>NW_028044581.1:0-440 GCF_054177405.1 Leptonychotes weddellii
CTGTTCTACTCTCTGCCTCTATGAGCTGCCTTTTAGATTCCCTATATGAAGAAGAACATACAGCATTTGTCTTTGTCTGACTTATTTCACTGGGAATTCTGTGGCTGTGAGAAATGGTTGATGGTTTTTCCTACTCAGAATCCGGTCCCTTTTCTGCAGGTACTACTTGGATGATGTTCTTTGGATAACCTTTTTTCTAAGCAACAGTTGGTGGCCATGTTAAATGCTGGACATATACCAAATGTTAACCAATCAGAATCTCTCCTAAATGTGACTCCTGAGTGAGAGACATTGAACATGATTGGAGAAGGTTCCTCCTTAGAAAGATCCCATGCAGAGAGTGTCTTAATTATTGCTGCTTAGACCCCCCACACCATCCCTTTTCTATCTTTTCTGATATGATATGGCCAGCTACCTCATTTTCTTCCAGTAAAGTCCTC
>NW_028044582.1:0-440 GCF_054177405.1 Leptonychotes weddellii
CATCTAGGAAGAAAGTATCCAAACAGGTACGAGCAAGTCCCTCTCTGGGCTAAACTGCAGTCAGACATGAGTGCGACGCGACCAGTCAGGGTGGGGACCCTGCCTCTCAGAGGTGGGGAGGTGGCCCGTCCCTGCACAGACATCCGGCTTAGCACCATGCCCCAGAGGCCCCTCCCTTGGAAGCCATGGGACTGAGTTTCACCCGGCAAAGGTGCAAACTCCCACCAACCAAAATCCCATTTGATTTCCCACATCTCTTAAAACTCCCAAATGTAGGAAGAATTGGGGTCGACCGAATTCCACAAGCTCAGCTCTCGTACAGATCAATGCCACACAGACCATAAATACAGCCAGGAGACACAAGAGTCTAGTGAGGTTCAAGTTCATCCCCGCTGTTTTTGGACCCCATCAGCCAGCTGGAATGGATGACAATGGGCAGA
>NW_028044583.1:0-440 GCF_054177405.1 Leptonychotes weddellii
GAAATGACTGCACACTGCAACAAAGGATTCTATATAACTGGGATTCCAAAGTCCAGCTAGATGCGTGTTATTGTCAAGCCTGAATTCAGAAATCTTCAACATTTAGCTTTTTCATAACTTAACCCATTGCCTCTTATAATTGTATTTCTGTAGTGTTGGTTATTATTTCTCATCTCTCATTTGTGATTTTATTTATTGGGTCCTTTCTCTTTTCTTTTTGATATCTTGTTAGAGGTTTATCAATTTCATTAAGTTTTTCAAAGAACCAGCTCCTGGTTTCATTCATCTGTTCAGGAGAGATTCTTTATATTCTTCAACCAGTTCCCCCTAGTGAAGCATCTTACATTACCATGGTAACTATGTCAAAACAAAGCATTAGTACATTATTATTAACTGAACTCCATACTTGACTCAGACTTCACCAGGTTTTACATTAAGTC
>NW_028044584.1:0-440 GCF_054177405.1 Leptonychotes weddellii
GAAATGACTGCACACTGCAACAAAGGATTCTATATAACTGGGATTCCAAAGTCCAGCTAGATGCGTGTTATTGTCAAGCCTGAATTCAGAAATCTTCAACATTTAGCTTTTTCATAACTTAACCCATTGCCTCTTATAATTGTATTTCTGTAGTGTTGGTTATTATTTCTCATCTCTCATTTGTGATTTTATTTATTGGTTCCTTTCTCTTTTCTTTTTGATATCTGGTTAGAGGTTTATCAATTTCATTAATTTTTTCAAAGAACCAGCTCCTGGTTTCATTCATCTGTTCAGGAGAGATTCTTTATATTCTTCAACCAGTTCCCCCTAGTGAAGCATCTTACATTACCATGGTAACTATGTCAAAACAAAGCATTAGTACATTATTATTAACTGAACTCCATACTTGACTCAGACTTCACCAGGTTTTACATTAAGTC
>NW_028044585.1:0-9414 GCF_054177405.1 Leptonychotes weddellii
CTGTACAAAATCTGAATTCGATATAAATCATGATATTAAAATTTTTCTGGTCCCGACGCAGAACCTTTTCCGGTATAAAGCCCACCTTCCTGCAATGTTGCGCGTGCTCAGTGTACCTTACTGCTTTGCTCCGCTTTGCTGCATCGCAGACTTGTAACAGGTAAGGATATCCTGGAAACTAGGCTACAGTCGGCTGATGCAAACAAAACCCAGGAGGGTCCCAGAAGCTTTCGGGCACGTAAACTGAAAAGGGGTGATGTGTCTCAGCTCGAAAATCTCCCATGGCTAGGAGCCTAAGTACACAAGCTGTTTGCACTCGCGGGGTCCCGAGGAAGGGGAGGATGATGGGAGAAGACGAGAAACTACAAGCCCCAGCAGGCAGTGCACAATCTGGCTCCTGGAAAGAGGGCTTCCGTGCGGCGCCGCCCGACCGCGGGCCGTAGGAGAGATGCTGACTGTCGGCCGACCACAATGTTCAGAATGAGGAAGACAAGTGGGGCGCTATGAATGAGCCCTTAAGTCCCGTATTCATGACGTTTGCGGTTTCGTGTGGGGGCCCTAGGATGCTGAGGAGTGGAATTTCTGTGGGCGAGTCTTGTCTGTCCTCTCCGGTGTCGGACCTCCACAGTCCCAGAGCCTCCACCGTTTCCATGTGACGCCTGGGCCGGATATGATGTCGCCGTAGAGGAAGAAGGAAGAGGCGGAGCGGGCGCGGTGACGTCCTTCCAAAATGGCAGAGAGAGCGTGAAGAAACTGTTCCCCCTTGGATTGCTCTAGGTGAGTTCTTTTTTCACCCCCCAGCTTGCCAGTCCCGCTCTCTCCAGACGCTGGGCCATTGGAGGATAGGCTTCTTGGAGTTCGAATTCGGGTCGGTGCGAAGGTATTAACGTGGAAAGCTTGGGGAGGCAGCCCCGTGTTGGCCTTGGCCACAGCCTCTGGTATGGGAACTTGAGGTAGTGGGAGCTTGGCGAAGGGCAGTGCGGCAGAAGCCGGGAGACACCGGCTTTGGTTGTCACTCTCCGTTGCGGTCGGGAATGGAGAAGTGGGAAGAAAGGGGGTGTGGCCTCCTCCGGGCGAGTGACGGAACCTTGACAACTCTTGGCTCTGCTCTTTCTCCGCCCCCTGGGCAGCCGCCTCGCGTTTTGAAGCAGCTGTGCGCCACGGAAACTTAACAGGTTTCGGTGATTCGAGAACAATTTTAAAGAATTCGTACCGTGTTTTTTTGCCATCTGTTCAAAGGAGGTCATTTCTTAGTGGCTTGTTAAATTTTTTCCCCAGCATGTGCATGCGTACTGAGCTTGAAAGTCTGAAGGTTCAGCTGCTGCAAAAACGTGAAATTTTGCGGTGGTTTTTTTTTTCAGCTTGTGCAAGTGTTTTCATTCATCGCCATTTATTTATGTGTCCAAAGGATTGTGTTAATTGTCCAAGATGTAACAAAGATATACAGGAACTTGCCTTCAGCATTTTTAACTATTCTGTTTGATAAGAATTTTCGGGGCGGGGGATAAATGAGGACTGACTTTGTTTTTGTCCATGTTCTGTCCCATGTCCCTTCTCCCCTTACCAATTGCTTGGGTGAAACGTTTGATGAAAACTTAGGGTTACTGACTTACTATTTCTTTTTGTCTTTTAGAACAAGGGTAAAATTCCATTCTGATATCAAAATGCAGTATTCGCACCACTGTGAGCACCTTTTAGAGAGACTGAACAAACAACGGGAAGCAGGTTTTCTTTGTGACTGCACCGTAGTGATTGGGGAATTCCAGTTTAAAGCTCATAGGAATGTGCTTGCCTCATTTAGTGAGTATTTTGGTGCGATCTACAGAAGCACTTCTGAGAACAATGTCTTCCTTGATCAGAGTCAGGTGAAGGCTGATGGATTTCAGAAACTGTTGGAGTTTATATACACAGGAACTTTAAATCTTGACAGGTAAAGTACACATTTTATTTTCACTATAAAAGCTGGTCAGCAGTCTGTAGAGCTAAAATGTATTTGTATTTTTTCCCCTTAACTTGGAGTCTTCATATAGTCATGTGCATAATGCTACTGTTGTTTTTATTAAAGAAGTCCGTATTACTGATTGGGGATGAACAGACTACATTTCTTAAGCACAAAAAGCACAGGTGTTAATAAGATTAAAGCCTTTTTTCTGACACATTTGATTTATCTACTTAAAGCCTATGATTTCAGTTATGAAAACTTAGGGAACACACACAATGAATTCTAAATGAATTCCAGTTTCTTTGGTCTTTATGTACCTCTTTTCTTCTCTCTTCCTTACTCTGTCCCTTACTTCTTAAGGTGCTTGAGGTAAGGGAGTATAGATGAAGAAAGAAGGATGCTTCTCTGTGTTCGTTTAATAGTACTCCCATTTCTAACCATTGATAGCAATGTGCAGGACCTCTTCCTGATCTTGTTTCAGGAAAATAATTTACTTGGAGTGTAAATGGCAGGTGACTCCTGTCATCTCTGTAAAGCTATCAGTACTAATGCTTAAATTAGATCCAAGGTGCTAGAAGGCTTTTCTGAAATGCTTAGTGCTCTCACTGCACTACAAGAAGTAGGTTCTGAGGAATTTGATAATGCAGGCACTGTGTCTCCCCCATGCATAGTGAACTATATAATTGGTTTAATACTAATGCATTTATCAGTTGTGGAGAGAAAGGTGGAGGTGAAAGAGAAACCAATCAGATTACTCCTGTTTTCTTTCCTCCATCTCTTAATGATGAAAGTGTGAACATGACTAGATCATAATCTGACATAAAAAGATTATGGGCTTTAGGGTTAGATCCAGCTTGTCAGTCGCTGTGTCTCTGAGCAAGATGCAACCTCTGAGGGCCTCAATTTCCCCATCTGTAAAAATGTGATGGTAATAACTACCTTGGTGTTACTGTGAAGATCAAGGATCTACTCAAAGGCCCTTCTCCCGATGAACATTAGTTTCATTTATTTTCTCTTTTCTACTCTCCTCTCTCCCTTTAACTCCACAATTTTTGGAGAAAAATTAGGAAAGAAACCAAAAGGAAACACCTGAAATTCTGCCACCCACTGATAATCATTGTTAACATTTTGATAAATATTCTTTGATTCTTTTCCGGATGATCTCTCTCTATATATATGCATATACACATTAAGCAGAATCCTTCTCTCTGTTTTACACTGCAGCTTATTGTGGAACTATACTTCTTTAAAAAGCTAGAATCAGGATGTTCCTTAATCCTTTTGAAAAGGAAACATTCATACTATTTGGAATTATTTTTAAATTTTGGTGTAATGATATCTTTGAGTCAGTTCTGTATGAGTTGATTAAAGGAACAGACCAGTGTCATAGATTAACCTACATGACGAATTATTTAAATTTACTGAGTAGTTGACTCTACAGGTGCCTCTTATCTATATTTAGAATATGTACTATAAAATAACCACAGAACTAGTGAATTTTGGTTGATCTTCAATTTAGTGGTTTCCCTTTCTCAATTAACTTTTCCAGAACAATCTTGAATTGATTTGAACACACTGAAGAGCAGCTTACTTTGAGCCTTCATGCAAAGAACCAGTGTGAAAAAGAGCCAGATTTTGCTCAATCTTTTTTGGTACATATCTTCTTTCCTGAGAACTAGTTGTTTGAGCCCAGCCACAAATGTGAGACGGCTTACCTCAAAAGTAGAAAGTCTGTACAACTTAGTGATTAAATTTAGTGAAAGAAAACAAAATAATAAAGAATTAAGTGGACTCATGAGCCAGATTTCCTTGGTCAAATCTTAGTTCTAACACACTGTGATCTTGTACAAGTTACTTTCTTTGGACCTCCGAGCCTTCATTTGAATGTAAAATGGGATTGCATAGTTATGTCCTAAGGATTAAATGAACTGTTCATGTAAAGCGTTTAGCCATATACCTGGCAATATGTAATTAAATGACTCTCAGTGACTGTTCAAAAGATGAAAGCAAGTTTGCAAGCAGTGTAACTTCATGCTTGTAAACAAAAGCAGTTATTGATGTAAACAAATGCTGATTGATTCCCTTAACTGTAACTGAGATTATAGACTGTCTATGAAATAGATGAATAATTTGTACGAAATACTGTATCAGTTCTAAACAATGTGCCACTCAGTGCTAGTTTGTATTGGTCTTAAAGGCTACCAGACCTTGTTACATGTTTGGTGGTTCATTTTTATGGAGCACTAAGCACAATTATAATTGGAGGCCTAAGTATAATAAGTGATAAATTTGGTTTCATTCTAGTGGTATCTCTCATTTATTGTAATTTAATAACAGACTATGTAACAAAATTAATAAAAATGCTTAAGGAAAAACATATTTTTAGAAAGTGATAATGCTACTGTATATATGGCAAAAAACATTTTGTATAAAAGATGAACAAGATTTTGTTTATATTTGGGGCATTTGTGCTATATCTTTGCAGATAGAGAATTAACTTCATTACAAAGATCATTCGTTATATATTCCAAAATTATAACTAAGGGACATAAGAAAAGAAATCTTTAAGTAATGTTTTCTTATCTAGGGGAAAGACTCCATTTGCAAATAGATTATACTCCAAAAGTTTATTTATAGTATATTTAGGAACTTTAGGTATATTTTCCCAGAAAATAAAATGTTCCCTAAACTTGTGATTAGGTTTCCAAACTGGCCTATAAACTTACTTAATCATTAATGAGCTGAAAAATGATTATGTATATGATGAAAGGCAATTTTTTAAAAGCCAGTGTAATGTTAAATTAAAAAAGAAGAAACAAGTGGCACTTGGAATAAAGACGTTTTCATTAGATGATGAGAAAATGGATAGAGATCTGTAGATAGTGTACTATACTTTCAAAGACCCGAGTGGTTCATGACACTAGTTAATTTTTAATTTCATTTCAAATTTTACTCCTTTTTAAAGAAAAAAAAAAAGATGTATTAATAGCATTATATTTATATTATCAGCTATGACTAAAACCCTTTTCTGGCTTATATGTATAATGAAGAGGGAAAAGGGAAAATATATTTTTTTTCTGAAGAGTTAAATATCATTCGGGGAAAATGGCAAGTAGTAAGGTTACTTGAAGGGTGTGTTTGTGTGTGTGTATGTATATCTGTCCTCCGATAATTAAAAGAGTCATATTTTTGAATTAATACCGACTCAACTCTCAGATTTTTTTAAATAAAGATTTTGTTTATTTATTTGAGAGACAGAGGGAGAGAACACAGAGGAAGAGGGAGAAACAAACTCCCTGCTGAGCAGGGAGCCAGATGTGGTGGTCACTCCCAGGGCCCCAGAATCATGACCTGAGCTGAAGGCAGATGCTTAACCAACTGAGCCACCCAGGCGCCCCTCAGCTCTCAGATTTTATAGCTAAGAAAATCGAAGTGCCTAAAGGTGCTGACTTACCCTGATTAATTGACATTGTAATGCTAGAGTAATCAAACAATTTTTCACTACATTATAAGCTTCTGAAGGGCAGGGACTATTTGATATTTCTTAATATCCCTCTTAGTGTACCACACATGGTAGATGCTCAGTAAATACTGACTGGAATGTTGAACAGGATGAACTTAAGTCTTTTTATATAATTCTAATGATGACAGACTCTCCAACTAACATGAGTTGAGTAACACACACACACACGGGAGGGTTGTTAGACCTTAGTGCATTCTAAATCCTTGTTCCTTCCAAGTGTAATCAATAAACCAGCCGCATTGGCATCACCAGCAAGTGTGTTAGAAATGCAGACACTTAGGTCCCATCACAGACCTCCCCACAGAATCTGAATCTACATTTAACAAAATACCTGGGTGACTTAGATGCATGGGAAAGTTTGAGAAGCACAGTTAAAGTCCCTCATAGGGGAGCAGAGAAAGATAATAGGAAATAATTTTTTAGACTCGCTGTTGCCAGTCCAGAAAAGGTGGTTATATCTGAACAGGGCTCAGGATAATGGGAGGAGGCAGTAAGTTGCCAACAGCTACTTTTGTGTTGCAAGTATTTTTTATTTTATTTTATTTTTTTTTATTTTTTATTTTTTTAAGATTTTATTTATTTACTTGACAGAGAGAGACAGCGAGAGAGGGAACACAAGTAGGGGGAGTGGGAGAGGGAGAAGCAGGCTTCCCGCTGAGCAGGGAGCCCGATGCGGGGCTCGATCCCAGGACCCCGGGACCATGACCCGAGCCGAAGGCAGCCGCCCAACCGACTGAGCCACCCAGGGGCCCCGCAAGTATTTTTTAAAACACACAGTAATTTTAACATTTTCTTTTTCCACAGTGGTACATAATGTAGTTTGTAACCATTTTTTTTCATCTTTTCAAGTTCTGCAAAACTGGAGATTTTTGCCTACACGTTATTCTGAATGAGTGAATGAATTTTCGTAAATTTGTTCTTCTAGTTATGCCTTTTTCATCATTCTGCTTCATTAGGTTTTTAAAAGACATTGAAATATATGTGCAGCTCTGTTTCACAAATAGTTTTTCTTTGTTCAGAATATTGTCATTTAGCCTTGTTTCCTTACAGTTGGAATGTTAAAGAAATTCATCAGGCTGCTGACTATCTCAAAGTGGAAGAGGTGGTCACTAAATGTAAAATAAAGATGGAAGATTTTGCTTTTATTGCTAATCCCTCTTCTACAGAGATATCTAGTATTACTGGAAACATTGAATTGAATCAACAGACTTGTCTCCTTACTCTACGAGATTATAACAGTCGGGAAAAATCAGAAGTGTCTACAGATTTAGTTCAGGCAAATCCTAAACAAGGGGCTTTAGCAAAGAAGTCATCTCAAACTAAAAAGAAGAAGAAGGCCTTCAACTCCCAGAAAACAGGACAGAATAAAACAGTGCAATATCCCAGTGACATTTTAGAGAATGCATCTGTTGAATTATTTTTAGATGCAAATAAATTATCCACACCTGTAATAGAACAAGTTGCACAAAGAAATGATAATTCAGAACTCGAATTGACGTCAGTTGTGGAAAATACTTTTCCAGCACAAGATATTGTGCAAACTGTTACAGTGAAACGGAAACGTGGAAAATCACAACCAAACTGTGCTCTGAAAGAACACTCTATGTCTAATATAGCCAGTGTCAAGAATTCTTATGAGCTGGAGAGCTCTGGGGAAGAGCTGGATCAGAGGTATTCCAAGGCCAAGCCAATGTGTAACACATGTGGGAAAGTGTTTTCAGAAGCCAGCAGCTTGAGAAGGCATATGAGAATACATAAAGGAGTTAAACCTTATGTCTGCCACTTGTGTGGAAAGGCATTTACCCAGTGTAACCAGCTGAAAACGCATGTAAGAACTCATACAGGTAAGACTGGTTTGTGGGAGATATAATTGCTTTTGTACTGTGACTGAAACAATATTTTCGTATAGAACATATTAATATGCAGTGTTGACTATTTGTGACCAACATTTGGTATATACTTGCATTCACAAAGTATTTAGCATATTAGATTGTTGAAAATTTCTTTTTAATTGTGACCAAGTATTTAATGGTGGTTTTATTGCTGCTGGTAACTCTGAAGTCCCAATGTATGAGGTCTTTGTACCATTTTCCCTCAGTTAAAATAAACACAAACTTGCTTCTAGCTTGCTAAGTATTTAACAGAGACAAAGATTAAGAGAACTGATAAAGAGACAAAGTAATTACAACTCAGGACAATTCTCAGACTTTGCCAACACATCTCACCTTCTGCTTCCTAGACTTTGTCAACTTCTGAACATGTTTCTTAGAATTACACACACATTCATTCCTCAGCCTCCACGTTTACCTGTTGGTACACTTAGATTTGTACATTTTAAGATGCAGTGTGTATTTCTCTCATTGATCACCTTTCACTATTATGAATTGAGAAACACTGATTTCTTTTCATTCTACCAATGTTTTCAATAGACAATCCGGAAAAAATCCTCTTTGTTTTTTACTTCTAGCAGTTAATGTTTTCTGAATACTGAAAATAGTACTGTTATGAACTCTTTTGAAAGCTTATGTGGCTCAAGCAACTAAAACAGAGTATCTCCTTTTAAATATAAATTTTATTTGCTTGTTCTTTTAGGTGAGAAGCCATACAAATGTGAATTGTGTGATAAAGGATTTGCTCAGAAATGCCAGCTGGTCTTCCATAGTCGTATGCATCATGGTGAGGAAAAACCCTATAAATGTGATGTATGCAATTTACAATTTGCAACTTCTAGCAATCTCAAGATTCATGCAAGGTAAAAAACAAAAAAATAAGTTGTTTGATCTTTGAGTCTGTCATTCACCAAAGTCTTTTGAATAGACTACTGTATTAGCACTCAGGACAGTAGAGTTCTAATTGTGGCTCCACCATTAAATTTTCTTAATGTAGTCAAGAAACCAGAAGGAAGCCAAGGTGACTGGAGAGGAATAAATAAGGGCGAGACATAAGGTCAGAATGGTGATAGAGCATCTAGATGGTATAAGGTTTTATAAGCCATTATAAAGCTTTTACTCTTGAGATTGAGAAGTAGGTGATGTATCTTGCTTGCATTTTAAGGGGATGACTCTGGCTGCAATATTTGAAAAAGAATGTAAGATTGCAAGAATGGAAGCAAAGTTACCAGTTAGGAAGCTATAGATAAAACTCAAGTGAGAGTGATAGTGATTCAGGCCAAAGTGGTAACAGTGGAAGAGATAAGTAGTCAGATTCTGGACATATTTTTAAAGGTAGCACAACAGAATTTGCTGCAGATTGGATGTGGGGTATGAAAGAAGGAAAGAAGAGTGGTATCCAAAGATGATTCTGAGGTTTATAGCCCTGAGCACCTGAAAAAATGGAATTACTGTTAATGGAAATGGAGAAGATTTGTGGATAGAGCAGTTAAAGAGGGAGTAGAGATCTGAACATGTTAAATTTGAGGTGACTATTAGACATCTGAGTGGAGATGTACATTGGTTATGTAAGTCTGTAGTTCAGGGGACTGGTTTGAGCTGAAGATAAAAATTTGGGAGTCTTGGGCGCCTGGGTGGCTCAGTTGGTTAAGCGACTGCCTTCAGCTCAGGTCATGATCCTGGAGTCCCTGGATTGAGTCCTGCATCGGGCTCCCTGCTCTGCAGGGAGTCTGCTTCTCCCTCTGACCCTGCTCTCTCTCATTCTCTCTCTCAAATAAATAAATAAAATCTTTAAAAAAAAAAAAAATTGGGGAGTCTTTAGCATATAAGACTATATGTTAAGACTATAACAGTGGGGGCGCCTGGGTGGCTCAGTTGGTTAAGCGACTGCCTTCAGCTCAGGTCATGATCCTGGAGTCTTGGGATCGAGTCCCGCATCGGACTCCCTGCTCAGCAGGGAGTCTGCTTCTCCCTCTGATTCTCCCCCCTCTCATGTTCTCTCTCTCTGTCTCATTCTGTCTCTCAAATAAATAAATAAAATCTTTAAAAAAAAAAAAAAA
>NW_028044586.1:0-440 GCF_054177405.1 Leptonychotes weddellii
ATTTTATTACTTGCTTTGTGGTTGTTTTTGTAGTTTTTCTCTGATCTTTTCTTCTCTTTCTGTGTTTCATGGTTTGCTGGTTATTTTAGTGACATACTTTGGTTCCTTACTCTTTATTTTTTGCATATCTATTACTACTTTTTTATTTGGGTTACCATTTTGTTTATAAATGACATCTTCTGCTTATATCAGTCTATATGAAACTTATGGTCACTTCTTTTTGAACTCATTCTTTTTTTTTTTTTTTTTTTTTTTAAAGATTTTATTTATTTATTTGAGAGAGAGTGAGAGAGAGAAAGAGCACAAGAGTGGGGAGCAGGAGAGGGAGAAGCAGACTCCCCGCCGAGCAGGGAGCCCGATGCGGGACTCGATCCCGGGACTCCAGGATCATGACCTGAGCCGAAGGCAGTCGCTTAACCAACTGAGCCACCCAGGCGCCC
>NW_028044587.1:0-440 GCF_054177405.1 Leptonychotes weddellii
GCTGGGGACACAGGGTCTGATAGGGGACGTGGTCTCTGCTCTCGGTCCAGTGTGAGAAGATGTTCAAGCAATCGCTGTACTGTGTGGTGAGTGAAGTGCAGGGGTCTTGAGGTCAGACAGGTCTCCAAGGTCAGACTGACGGGGTAAGGTGAGGCTTCTGGGAAGAACTGGTGCCCAAGTGGAGACCTGAAGACTGAGCGGGAGGCAGCCAGGAGAAAGGAGGAGGTGGGATGGGCACGAAGGAGCCACTGAAATGAAGGTCGGAGAGAGTGGTGTGTTTGAAAAACTAGGAAGCTCAGTCTGGTGGGGGTGCCATAGGAATGTGCAGGTGCTGGGCAGGTGCTGCTCTAGATGAGTCCTGAGCATAGGTGAGGGCCAGCTCTTCAGGGTCTGCTTAGCTCTCTGACAGTCTGAACTCAGCCTAATGGCAATAGAGAGCC
>NW_028044588.1:0-440 GCF_054177405.1 Leptonychotes weddellii
CAATAGGGGGGGAACAAGGAAAGGAAAGGGAAAAGAAGGGGGGAGGGGAGGAGAGGGACGAGGAGAGGAAAGAGGGGGAAGGGGAGAAAAGAAAAGAAAAGAAAAAAGAGAAGAGAGAAAAGAAAAGAAAGGAAAGGAAAGCAAAAAGGAAAGGAAAGCAAAAAGGAAAGGAAAGCAAAGGAAAGGAAAGGAAAGCAAAGGAAAAGGAAAAGGAAAAGAAAGCTACTGGTAGCTCAACTTAGAGCATGCACCATGAAAACCCAGCGGAGAGAAGTAGGGTGTGGACGCTCAGAGCCACTGGGAATGCCGGCACCCTCTCCCTCTCCACCGCCACCGTGGATGTGCCTGAGAGAAGAAACAGAAGAAATATGGGAGAGAAGGAAGAGCCCTGGGAGGAAAGTGACTCCAGAGTCCGCAGAAATGATCCTGTGCTGTGGCAA
>NW_028044589.1:0-440 GCF_054177405.1 Leptonychotes weddellii
AACTAGTTGAATTTGCCTTACCATGGACAGCAGTCTATTGATGGCCACTGCCCGCTGCTGGGCTTCTATATGAGGCATTTCATTCTGAATTACTTGGTCTGTGATTCCATGAGGGAACTGGTGACATAATTCTATAATCCTAGGAAGAAAGGCAGTAACAATATTATTCATGTTTTTACCTATTTCAAGAGGTGGGGGGGCGAGGATACAAGCAGAACAGTTTGAAATTGTGCCTTTAGAATGAAATCTTGCCATTTGCAACGACATGGATGGAACTGGAGGCTATTAGCTGAGCGAAATAAGTCAATCAGAGAAGGACATGTATCATATGATCTCACTGATATGAGGAATTCTTAATCTTAGCAAACAAACTGAGGGTTGCTGGAGTGGTGGGGGGTGGGAGGAATGGAGTGGCTGGGTGATAAGACATTGGGGAGGGT
>NW_028044590.1:0-440 GCF_054177405.1 Leptonychotes weddellii
CTGTTCTACTCTCTGCCTCTATGAGCTGCCTTTTAGATTCCCTATATGAAGAAGAACATACAGCATTTGTCTTTGTCTGACTTATTTCACTGGGAATTCTGTGGCTGTGAGAAATGGTTGATGGTTTTTCCTACTCAGAATCCGGTCCCTTTTCTGCAGGTACTACTTCGATGATGTTCTTTGGATAACCTTTTTTCTAAGCAACAGTTGGTGGCCATGTTAAATGCTGGACATATACCAGATGTTAACCAATCAGAATCTCTCCTAAATGTGACTCCTGAGTGAGAGACATTGAACATGATTGGAGAAGGTTCCTCCTTAGAAAGATCCCATGCAGAGAGTGTCTTAATTATTGCTGCTTAGACCCCCCACACCATCCCTTTTCTATCTTTTCTGATATGATATGGCCAGCTACCTCATTTTCTTCCAGTAAAGTCCTC
>NW_028044591.1:0-440 GCF_054177405.1 Leptonychotes weddellii
AACTAGTTGAATTTGCCTTACCATGGACAGCAGTCTATTGATGGCCACTGCCCGCTGCTGGGCTTCTATATGAGGCATTTCATTCTGAATTACTTGGTCTGTGATTCCATGAGGGAACTGGTGACATAATTCTATAATCCTAGGAAGAAAGGCAGTAACAATATTATTCATGTTTTTACCTATTTCAAGAGGTGGGGGGACGAGGATACAAGCAGAACAGTTCGAAATTGTGCCTTTAGAATGAAATCTTGCCATTTGCAACGACATGGATGGAACTGGAGGGTATTAGCTGAGCGAAATAAGTCAATCAGAGAAGGACATGTATCATATGATCTCACTGATATGAGGAATTCTTAATCTTAGCAAACAAACTGAGGGTTGCTGGAGTGGTGGGGGGTGGGAGGAATGGAGTGGCTGGGTGATAAGACATTGGGGAGGGT
>NW_028044592.1:0-440 GCF_054177405.1 Leptonychotes weddellii
GTTTACTAAAGAATTCTAACACTTGAGGCAAGAACAGAATTGTATTTATGTATGCGATTAAAACCCTTCAATCCGCTAAAAACCAATGTTCTAGAGTTTGCAAATCATAGAATTAAGAGGAGTCTGTTTGATAGGTTTACCCATTTAAAAGGAAATGCCCATAGAGCCATAGAAAGAATGTATTAAAAATGCATGTAAGAGGGGGCACCTGGGTGGCTCAGTCGTTAAGCGTCTGCCTTCCGCTCAGGTCATGATCCCAGGGTCTTGGGATTGAGTACTACATCGGGCTCCTTGCTCAGCGGGGAGCCTGCTTCTCCCTCTCCCTCTGCCTGCCACCCCCCACCCCCGTTTGTGCTCTCCTCTCTCTCTCTGACAAATAAATAAATAAAATCTTAAAAAAAAAATCAAAGGCCGGGGCGCCTGGGTGGCTCAGTCGTTAA
>NW_028044593.1:0-440 GCF_054177405.1 Leptonychotes weddellii
ATCACCTAACTTCTCTGAGCTTCACTCTCCTCTTTTCAAAACACAGATGTGACCATAACTGTGATGCAAATGAAGGCACAGACCTAGAGGTTCTGGGCACGTGGTCCTCACCAGGAACCATCTCACACGGTCCCTGAACAGCCCCGCTGGGTGGGTACCCTGAGTGCCTCCATTTTACAGAGGAAGAAACTGTGGCTCCTGGAGGTGACCTGGAAAGTCCAGATCACACTCACAGCAGGCGGCGGCATCAAGATGCAGATTCTGTCTGAGTCCCAGGTCAGAACCCCCCACCTAGGTCCGCTCTGCCCTCCCCTTGTCCCTCTGCTCCTGGCTTCCAGATAGGGGGTGTCACCGTCTAGACCACTCGACAACCATCTCTGTGGTTTACGCATTTACTATTTGCTCCCCGCAGAAGGCCGGTTCCACGGGGAGGGACTTGG
>NW_028044594.1:0-440 GCF_054177405.1 Leptonychotes weddellii
CACAGACGCACACGCATGCACACACAGACGCACGCACATGCACACACAGACGCACGCACATGCACGCACGCACACACAGACGCACGCACATGCACACACACATGCATGCACACACAGATGCACGCACATGCACACACTCATGCACACAGGTGCACACAGATGCACACATGCACACGCATGCGTGCACACACAGACGCACACACATGCACATGCACGCGTGCACACAGATGCACGCACATGTACACACGCACGCATGCACACACAGATGCATGTACATGCACACACGCATGCATGAACACAGACACAGATGCACACACATGCACACACAGACGCACACATGTACACATGCATGCACACACAGACGCATGCACACGCACGCATGCACACACACATGTACACACATGCATGCACACACAGACGCACGCACATGCACACACACA
>NW_028044595.1:0-440 GCF_054177405.1 Leptonychotes weddellii
AACCCTGGAATCATACCTGAGCTGAAGACAGACGCTTAACTGACTGAACCACCAAGGCACCCCTCAGTACCCTACTTTACACCCCATTTTGGGCATTGAATGAAAGGTACCTTTTATAAGAAAGGTCTAAGGAAGAACATTCTAGATGGGAATATTTGTAATATACAGTTGATCCTTGACCAACATGTGTTTGAACGGTACAGGTCTACTCTACTTACACATGGACTTTTTTTGATACTGCATTGTACTGTATTTTCTCTTATGTTTTTCTCAATAACATTTTTTTCTCTAGCTTATTTTTTTGTGAGAATATAGCATATAATACCTGTAATGTACAAAACACGTGTTAATGGATTATTTAATGTTATGGGTAAGGCTTCCAGAAGATAGAGAAATTAAGTTGAACTAGGCTATTAGTAGTTTAGTTTTTTAGATTCCAT
>NW_028044596.1:0-9414 GCF_054177405.1 Leptonychotes weddellii
GGGTATTAAGGAGGGCACGTACTGCATGGAGCACTGGGTGTTATACGAAAACAATGGATCGTGGATCAGTACATCAAAAACTAATGATGTATTGTATGGTGACTAACATAACATAATAAAATTAAAAAAATAGCAAACTTTGGGAATGTATCTTCACGTCTGGCTTCTGTTAACTCTATTATTTATTTAATATGTTTCTTTTTAATAAAACACTCCTGGTTTCAATTTAAAAAAAAAGAATGGCTGTTGTCAAAAAGACAAGAGATAACAAATGCTGGCAGGATGTGGAAAAGAAGGAATCTTTGTGCACTGTTGGTGGAAGTGTAAATTGGTGCAACCACTATGGAAACAGTATGGAGGTTCTTCAAAAAATTAAAAGTAGAACTACCCCATGATCCAGCAATTCAACTTCTGGGTATTTATCTGAAGAAAATAAAACATTAACTTGAAAAGGTATCTGCACCCCTATGTTCACTGCAGCACTATTTACAATAGCCAAGACATGGAAACAACCTAAGTGTCCATCAAGGGCTAAATGGATAAAAAAAATGTGATACATATTATGTTTATATATATATATGTGTGTGTGTGTTTATATATGTGTGTGTGTTTATATATATGTGTGTATGTTTATATATATATGTGTGTGTGTGTATACACATACACTAGAATACTCTTCAGCTATGAAACAGAAGGAATTCTACTTTTTATGACAACATGGATGAACCTTGGGGGCATTATGCTAAGTGAAATAAGTCAGACAGAGAAAGACAAATACTGAATGATCTCACTTATATGTGGAATCTAAAAAGGGGGGGAAGATATCAGAGATAGAAAAGATATAGAAAGATATAGAAAAAGATAGCAGATTTTTGGTTGTCAGAGGTTGGTGGGGGGGGGCAAAGGGGATTGGACGAAGGTGGTCAAAAGGCACAAACTTCCAGTTATAAGATAAAAATTATTAGGAACATAATGTACAACATGATGACTATAGTTAATACTGTTGTATGATATATATACAATTTTAAAAGAGTAAATTCTAAGAGTTCTCACAAGGAGAAAAATATTTTTTCTTTTTCTTTTCTTTTTTTTTTTGTGTATTCATATGAGAAGATGGATGTTAACTGAACTTATTATGGTCATTTCACAATATATGTAAGTCAAATCATTATGCTATACACCTTAAATTTATACACTGTTGTATGTCAATTATACCTCAATAAAATTGTAAAGAAAGAAAAGTAATAGGGTTTGTAATAAGGCAAAAATTTTATTCTAGGACATGACTATTGAGTTAAAAGGAGAAGATTAGAGCAAAAGCCAAAAGTGTTATGAGTAGAGTCAGCTTGAGATCATTGCAGTAAAAGATTCCTTCTAAATGGGAGAGTTCCTGCAGTGTATAATCCAACCCCCTCACTCCAATCATCCTGTGATAGACACAATCCATTCTTCCTTTCTTCCTGACTGTTGGCCACTTAGGTAGAGGCCCCATTTTCTGGTTTCCTTTTTTTTTTTTTTTAAGATTTTTATTTATTTATTTGACAGAGAGAAAGACAGTGAAAGAGGGAACACAAGCAGGGGAAGTGGGAGAGGGAGAAGCAGGCTTCCCACCCAGCAGGGATCCCAATGTGGTGCTCTATCCCAGGACCCTGGAATCACGACCCAAGCCAAAGGCAAAAGCTTAATGACTGAGCCACCCAAGCGTCCCCATTTTCTGGTTTTCTTACCTCTTAAGTGTGACCATGTGATTGACTACTTGACAATACCTGAGTGAAAGAATAAATACAATTTTGACCTTGTTTTCCTGAAAGGAAGTTACTTGTCCTGAACTTCCTTATTTTCCCTTCCTGTGGGCTGGACCATGAACATGGCAATGACCCAGCTTTGACCATGCAGACAAGAACAACGCACTAGGGCAGGCTTTCTCAACATGGTTCCCAGAGAGTTCCCTAAAGAAAATTATTCGAACGACCATTTTCTCAATTTTCCCAAGCATGGTACGTAGCTAAGACTACTTTATGTGCATAAGAAGTAAGCTAATTAATCACACGAGATGAATGTATGGAGCATTAATTCTCTCCCAGAACAGGATGAGAGGAGATGGTGGAGCTCTGAGGTGGAGGGAACTTGAATCTTCGAATTACCTCATAGAGAAGGGCTACCTGGCCATTCAGACATGCCAAACTGGTACTCTTAAAGAGAAATAAAATTCCTATCTTAATTAGTCCCCTGTATTTATGTGTATCTTTGTTATTTCAGTGTAGAATTTATTCTCACTACCAAATATCCCTTCTCATTTCTTTTAAGAAGAATACATCTCACTGCATTGTAGTATATTGGGCTAGGGCAGATTGATTCAACATAAGTTCATAGGTGGTTTGGACACTTAGGTATTTTTACCCTTAATCAATAACTGATGGATTTTGAATGATGGCTGGGGATGGACTCTGAATCTAATCTGTCCCCTAACAAACTACAGCAAGATAGACTGAGTAAATTATTTCTTTCTTTCACCCAATTCTTTCTATGCCATCACTTCCATATTTTCCTCTAATGATAGAGCATGATGACACAGTTATGATATCCCAGGAACTGACTACATTCATACAGAAGGATGAGAAGGATAGAAGCCACGTGGAACATAATAGGATAAGATGGAAGGTATGATGAAGGAGTGCTTATGAGAACAGAGAGAAGAGAGAAATAGTAAAAAGAAAAACAAAAAACAGGGAGGCAAAACAGACTAAGTCTCAGAAAACAAGTCAAAAACCTGTAAGAAGATAAACTTCCAGCTTAGTAGCTGTATTCAACAGGTGGATCTATGATGTAGCAACAAAGAACCTCAAAGTGTCAGTGGTTTAAAACCATTTTAAAAATGTATTTCTTGGGGTGCCTGGTGGCTCAGCCAGTTAAGTGGTGACTCTTGATTTTGGCTAGGGTCATGATCTCAGGGTTGTGAGACTAAGCCTCATGTCACACTCGGCTCTCTGCGGAGATTATCTCTCTTCCTCTCCCTCTGCCCCTCCCCCCTCTAAAATAAATAAATATATAAAATCTTTTTTTTAAATGTATTTCTTGCTCACACTACATACCCAGCAAGGATCAGGGGTAGGAGTAGTACGAAGCTCTACTTCACATAGTTATTCAAGGATTTAGGCTGATGGATGCTCTGTTATTAATTGGTGTCAACATCTCAACAGTGGTTCTCAGATTTTGCTACAGCCAGGTAAGTGAGTATTGAAGGGTCTCACCAGCAACTTAATCACCTTTTCTTGGGTAAATACCTAGAAGTGGAATGGCTGAGTCATTTTAAGTGTATGTCTAACTTTTTAAGAACTTACCACATGTTTTGCAAAGTGGTTATTATTTTACATTCTCAGCCACAATACATGAAAGTTTCAGTTCCTCTACATCCTTTCCAGTATTAGTATAGTCAAACCTTTAAATTGTACATTCTAAAAGATACATAGTGATATCTCATTAAGGTTTTGATTTGTACTTCTCTAACAACTAACGGTGTAGAGTTTCTTCTCATCTGCTTCTTTACTACTTGTGTATCTTCTTTGGTGAAATACCTAGCTCAAGTCTTTTGCCATTTTTAAAAACTGCATTATAGCCTCAGGCTGGATCCCTTCTCCAGGCACTGACAGGTGGCTGTGCGAAAGACCAAGTCCTGGTCTGCAGAGAACTTTCTTCCAGGTGAACGGCCTTCACTGGATGATATATATATTTTAAAGATTTTTGAGTTTGGGGGAGTCTAGCAGACCTGCAAGAACAAAAATTACTCTTCAGGAAAATAAAATAAAACAACGTATCTGCAATGTCCATTGTAGAGTCAGAAATTGCTAGACTCGCAAAGAAACAGGAAAATAGCACCCATAGGGAAAGAATTCAGTTGATAAAAACTGACAAGGAGATGGCTCAGGTATTAGATTTAAAATGCAAAGACATGTCAGCAGTTATGCTGATGAAGTTTAAAGGCTTGATGGAAAATCTGGACTTAATGGTTGAAGAGAAAAGGGAATCCCTTAAAAAGGACCTAAAGGAAATTTTAGGAGTAGAAAGTAAAATACCTAAAGTGAAAAATATAAACAACTCCCAGTACCAAAAAGGAATGGCCACAAATAAAAGGTTTAGCCACACAAAAAACAGAGTTGGTAGAGAAAATAGAAGGAGCAAACTCTGAAATAGTTGAAGATACCGAAAATCTGACTTTTTTTTTTTAAGATTTTATTTATTTATTTGAGAGAGAGAATGAGATAGAGAGCATGAGAGGGGGGAGGGTCAGAGAGAGAGGCAGACTCCCTGCTGAGCAGGGAGCCCGACGTGGGACTCGATCCCGGGACTCCAGGATCATGACCCGAGCCGAAGGCAGTCGCTTAACCAACTGAGCCACCCAGGCGCCCCTTAAAATCTGACTTTTAAAAGAAAAGAAATAAGTGAGCTGAGGAGCAAATTAGACAAAGCTGAAGAGTACAGTATGAACCAAGGTAAGGAATTGTCCTGTGATGAATCAAAAAATGACAAAGGCATGGAAAGTGTGGGAGAAGCCATAGCAACATAGACAACACTTGGGGAGATCATAGTATCCATACAGAAGTAACATGAGAGAACCGAGAGATTGGAGAGGATGAACTGGTCAAAGAAAAAAGAGAGGAAAAAATCCCTCAGAATTTAAAGAATAAAGAGAAAATTCTAAAAACCTCCAGAGACGATGAAGGAGCAATACTTATATTGGTGGCAGACTTTTCATCAGCAACACTGGACATTAGGAAGCAATGGAGTAACATCTTCAACATTCTGAGGGAAAATGATTTGGAACCTAAAGTTCTATGCCAAGTTAAATTAACATTTAAGTGTGATGATGAAGTAAGGGTCTTTTCAGACATGCAAAGTCTCAGCAATTTTATTAGCCAAAAACCATTTATGAATGAATTACTGAAAGATGTACTCCCACAAAAGGAAAAAATAAAGAAAGGAAGAAGGTATGGGTTTCAAGAAAAAGTGGAAAAAACTCTACTAGATTTGAAGCATGGGGCTGAGGGGGAAGCCAGTGATGGCTTGAGCTTTCTATTTGTTAAAGAAGTAAAGTGCTGAGCCAGAGGAGGTGAAGAACTTAGAGACTCAGGAAGAAGAGTCTTCAGAGCTGGAAGAAGAGGGAGAAGAAGCTTCAGAGTTGGATGAGGAAGAAGAGGCTTCAGGCCTGGAGGAGGAGGAAGAAGAGACTTCAGGGCTGGAGGAGGAGGGAGAAGAAGAGGCTTCAGTATTACGTGAGAAACAGGATTCAACCTTTCATCATCACTCTGAGGTAAATACACAATGTGGAGTTGAAGAAAAAACAAATAATGGCTTGGAGATTGTTTTAATTAAAGAGGTAGAAGATTCTGAGCCAGAGGAAGAAAAAGGTTCAGAGTGGGAAATGGAAGTAGTCTTATCATGGGAGGAAGGAGAGGACTCTGAGGTAGAAAATGTAAAGACTGCCTCCCAGATTGAGAAAAAAGAGGCCTCAGATGGACTTAAAGAAATTGCCTATGATTATTTGGCTCAGGACTTTGATAAGAAAAATTGGTGAAATACCAGATGGTACAAAAAAAACAGAATAAGAAGGAAACAGCTATGCCCAGAAACCAAGGAGTTGGGACAGTCTGTCCAACCTTGCATTTGGCCTCTCCCTCAAAATCACTAGAGATAAGTTCTGATAAGCAGAAAAGGCATTTAAGTACAAATTCAAGTACTCCATCAGGAATCACCAAATTTTTAAGGAAAACTGACAAAGAGTGACACAAAACTCTGCTAACAGATGAGAGAACATCTAAAGAAACAGACTTAGTACAAGAAACTGAAGAAAACTTTAGAAGAAATGTAATTAACAACTTTAGAGAGCTACAGGAGGAGGTTGCAAATATTAAAAATTACCTTCCAGAGGTCTTGGGAATAAAAAACTCAATATGTTCTGAATAGCAGAATAGACACACTTGAAGAGAGATGGACAATCTAGAAGACCAAATTGAAGAATTCTCTAAGGATACAATGCAAATGGCCAAACAGATAATAAAGAAAGAAAGGTCAAGAGACATAGAGGATAGATCCAGAAGTTCCAACATCCGTTTGATAAAAATTCCAGAAAAAGATAATAAAGAGAATGGAGCAGAGGAAATAATTAAGGAAATCATTGAATAAAACTTTCCAGAGCTAAAGGGGTCAAGTCTTGAGGTTGTCAGTGCTTACTGAATAACTAGTAAGATTGATGAGAAGAGACTCACTTCTAGACACATCTTGGTGAAATTTGGGAATTCCAGTGATAAAGAAAAAATCCTAAAGTCTTCCAGAAAAAGAGAAATAACCTACAGAGGAACAAGAATCAGATTGACCACAGACTTATCATTAGATACTCTAGATGCCAGAAGTCAGTGGAGCAATGTCATAAAAGTTCTGCAGGCAAAAGGCTTTACACCTAGAATCCTATACCCAGCCAAACTGGCATTTGATTTTGAAGGTAAAACAAAGACATTTTTTGATAACGAAGAATTCACAGTTTGTTTCTTGCATATCCTCTTTGAAAGAACTACTGGAGGATATACTTTAGCAATCTAGGATGACTATAAACATGTACACACAATATATATTACCTTCCTCCCACAGCAAGAGTCAAAAAGGAAAACGAAATTAAAATGCCTCATTTCTACCCATGAGGATGGACTGTGAACAGTATACTTGGGGAGTAGGGGAAAGGAAGGTTACAGATACTACTTAGATGTTGGTGAAGTTAAAGGGTGTGTTAAAATTAGTGTTAATCATTGTAGCTTGTGCAAGAGTAGGCTTTCTAAACTACTGGGGAGAGGGAGAGAATCTGTCAATGTAACCATAGGGAGAGGTGGGGTGAAAGTAATAGAAAAACACAGGGAAAAAGATGACAGGATAAGTTAAAAAGGGAAAATATGCACAAGTTGAACTTTTGTCACAAGAAGGTATTCAATTTTAGATCATTTATCATGATATGAATCTTGACTCTTTATATTAAACCTTTTTCCTTTGGAAAAAAAAAGACTGCATTATATTTTTACTCTTGAGTTCTGAGAGTTCTATATATATCTAGATATATAAATTCCTTTATCAGAAATGTAATTTGCAAATATTTTTCCTTAATGTATGCCTTATCTTTCACTTCCTTAATAGTGTCATTTGAAGAGCAAATATTAACTGAAATACTTCTTTGAGGCTGCTGAAATGTTGAGAATGTAAGCAATTTTGGATTGCTTATATGATGACACTAAGGTTCTTCTTAACTTTATACTCCCCTTCTCTCAGGTGATGACTGATGCTTTAATAAAAGTGCTCTTATTGCATGGACACTTAAAGTGACTTTATTATTGGACCAACCTCATGACATGAAAGAAGCTGTCATGAATCTCCTTGCTCAGGTCCTGCAAATGGGCTTAATGACAGGGTGGAGATTAGAATTATTCAGAATAAAGAGAACAATAAGAATAAAGAAGATGGAAAAATTTTGGGACAAATCAGTTGGATGACAGCATTCAGGTGGTTGATTAAAAATGGCATGAAACACTTAGCACCCAGAACTTTTTTTCTAATACCATTCTCTAACAAAATGTACAAGGGTTCCTCAGAGAAATGGGTGATTCTAGGACTGGAGCAGGACATATACAAGATGAGCACCTTATGGTGCCAGAAAGTAAGAAAATGCTCAAACACAATCATGGGCATCTGTCAAAGGACACAGTAGTCAACTGAAGAGCCCCCAGTGTCTGAAGCTAGAATGTCTTGACCAACAAAATAATGTAACATCAAACTATATCCCAAAGTAGGAAACAAATATCCATGAGTCTATGCTGATACAAATAAATGACTGAATAAATGATTCAATGTGGGAGATTGGAAAAATTTCCTATGCAGAGGAAATCCAAATCATTTATGTAGATACTTCACCTTCAAGGAGATGGAGCATAAATCCCTAAATGTGAGCCAGATATAGTGACTTATTTCCAAAGTGCACAGTATAAAAAGGGAGAAAAGAAAAGAATAACTTCACTGTGAAGAAACCTGACACTCCTCACTCAGGTGTTCAAGGTCAACATCAATAGTGATGTCTTATTGATAGTAGGTACCCTTGATATTGTGTGATGAGAACGACACTTTGCTTTTGTTGTTTTCCTCCCAAAACTCATAAACCTCGTCTCATGATGAGAAAAATATCAATCTGACCCCAATTAAAGAATATTCCACAAAACACCTGACCTGGTCAGTACTTCTCAAAACTGTCAAGGTCATCAAAACCAAGGAAAGTCTGAGAAACTGTCATAGCCAAGGATCCTGAGTGGGATCCTGGAACAGAAAAAGGGCATGAGGCAAAACTAAGAAAATTTGAATAAAGTGTGGGCTTTTGTTAATAATAATGTATCACTATCGATCCATTACTTTTGACAAATGTGCCATATTAATGTAAGATATTAATAATGGGGGAACTGGATGTGGGACATATGGGAATTATCTATATGATCTTCATAATTCTTCTATACATCTGTATTCAAAAACAAAAAGGGCATTTTAAAAGTTATTTTAAATATCTTTTGAAATGGCATGAGAGAGTAGCTACAAAAATTTTAATGGATCACTATAAAAGATTAGGCGGTTCTCTCACCAAAATACTAGCCAATAGGATCCAACAGTACATTAAAAGGATTATTCACCACGACCAAGTGGGATTTATCCATGGGCTGCAAGGTTGGTTCAATATCCACAAATCAATGTGATACAATACATTAATAAAAGACCAAGAACCATATGATCCTCTCAATAGATGCAAAAAAAGCATTTGACAAAGTACAGCATCCTTTCTTGATCAAAACTCTTCAAAGTATAGGGATAGAGGGTACATACCTCAATATCATAAAAGCCATCTATGAAAAACCCACAGCGAATATCATTCTCAATGGGGAAAACCTGAGAGCTTTCCCACTAAGGTCAGGAATGCGGCAGGGATGTCCACTATCACATAGTATTAGAAGTCCTAGCCACAGCAATCAGACAACAAAAAGAAATAAAAGGCATCCGAATTGGCAAAGAAGTCAAACTCTCACTCTTTGCAGATGATATGCTACTTCCTGTGGAAAATCCAAAAGACTCCACCCCAAAACTGCTAGAACTCATACAGGAATTCAGTCAAGTGGCAGGATATAAAATCAATACACAGAAATCAGTGGCATTCCTATACACCAACAACAAGACAGAAGAAAGAGAAATTATGGAGTCGATCCCATTTATAATTGCACCCAAAACCATAAGATACTTAGGAATAAATCTAACCAAAGAGGCAAAGGATCTGTACTCAGAAAACTATAAAATACTCATGAAAGAAATTGAGGAAGACACAAAGAAATGTTCATGGATTGGAAG
>NW_028044597.1:0-440 GCF_054177405.1 Leptonychotes weddellii
AACACTTCATCTAAAACTAATGATGTAATGTATGGGGATTGACATAAGAATAAAAAAATAAAAATAAAAAAAATTAAAAAAAAAAACAGGTAATGTTAGGAAGAAAATAGCTAGTTCCGTTTGAATGCAACATAGACTATAGATGGGACACTAATGGGAAATGAGGATAAAAATGGGGCTGTCATTTAAAAAGTGCATTGTGGGGGCGCCTGGGTGGCTCAGTCGTTAAGCGTCTGCCTTTGGCTCAGGTCATGATCCCAGGGTCCTGGAATCGAGCCCCGCATCGGGCTCCCTGCTCCGCGGGAAGCCTGCTTCTCCCTCTCCCACTCCCCCTGCTTGTGTTCCCTTTCTCGTTGTGTCTCTCTTTTAAAATTTAAAAAAAAATAATAAAAAAATAAAAAGTACATTGTGAAGACTGGGTGTGTGTGTGTGAGTGGTGA
>NW_028044598.1:0-440 GCF_054177405.1 Leptonychotes weddellii
AAAAAATTTTATTATGTTAGTCACCATACAATACATCATTAGTTTTTGATGTGGTGATCCATGATCCATTGTTTTTGTATAACACCAAGTGCTCCATGCAGTATGCACCCTCCTTAATACCCATCACCGGGCTAACCCATCCCTCCTCCACCCTCCCCTCTAAAACCCTGTTTCTCAGAGTCCATAGTCTCTCATGGTTCATCTCTCCCTCCAATTCCCCCCGCCCATTTTTCCCTTCCTTCTCCTAGTGTCCTCCATGCTATTCCTTATGTTCCACAAATAAGTGAAACCATATGATAATTGGCTTTCTCTGCTTGACATATTTCACTTAGCATAATCTCCTCCAGTCCCATCCATGTTGATGTAAAAGTTGGGTATTCATCCTTTCTGATGGCTCAGTAATGTTCCATTGTATATATGGACCACATCTTCTTTATGCA
>NW_028044599.1:0-440 GCF_054177405.1 Leptonychotes weddellii
AATGCCCATCACCCAGTTACCCCATCCCCCCACCCACTTACCCTCCAGCATCATTTGTTTCCTAGAGTTAAGAGTAGCTTATGGTTTGCCTCCCTCTCTGTTTTCATCTTATTTTATTTTTCCTTCCCTTCCCTTATGTTCAACTGTTTTGTTTCTTAAATTCCATATATGAGTGCAATCATACGGTATTTGTCCTTCTCTGAGATAAAATTTACATAACATAAAATTTATCCACTTTAAGTTTACAGTTGAGTGATTTTTCATAAGCTTACCTCGTTGTGCAACCATCACCATAATCCAGGTTTAGAACATTTTCATCACCCTATAAAATCCCTCATGCCCATTTATAGTAAATTCACATTCCCAGGCCCAGGCAACCACTCATCTACTGTCTCTGTAGATTTACCTTTGCTAGACAGTTCATATAAATGGAATTATAC
>NW_028044600.1:0-440 GCF_054177405.1 Leptonychotes weddellii
CGTGCGCGCGACCCCTCTGGTCTGGTTTTCCACCCTGGGGGCTGCCCTAAAGTCCTTTCCTGATGCTACCGGTCTGTGAGTCTGTGCCCCGTCCCCAGCATGCAAGGCTGTCACTCACCGGCGGTGTAGGATCCCCACATCCAGGCTCCCTCCCGCCACCATTTATCCTCTGATATCTGCCCGCAGGATCACGGCTCTCCGCTTCCTACCTCAAAACCAACCGCCTGCGATATTCTGTTTATAGAGATCCAGATCTTCTTACATCTCAGGCTGGTTTCGTGGGTGCTCAGAGTGGTCTGGTAGGTATCCAGCTCAATTCCGGGGACCAGTTGAAATAGGGTCCCCCACTCCTCCGCCATCTTTCCCCCCTCTCCTTTGGATCTCTTTCTAACTTGAGTTCTTTAGGGGGTGCTCCAGCATACCAACCCTCCCTCTTTCTA
>NW_028044601.1:0-440 GCF_054177405.1 Leptonychotes weddellii
AGAAAGCTCAGAAATAAACCCACAGTTATATGGTCAATTAGTCTTCAACAAAGGAGGCAAGAATATGCATTGGGAAAAAGTCTTTTCAGCAAATGGTGGGAAAACTGGACAACTATATGCAAAACAATGAAATTAGACCACTTTCTTACACACAAAAATAAATTCAAAATGGATTAAGGACCTAAATGTGAAACCTGAAACATGAAAATCCTAGAAGAGAGCACAGGCAGTAATCTCTCTGACATAGGCTGTAACATTTTTCTAGATATGTCTCCTAAAGCAAGGGAAATAAAAGCAAAAATACACTTTGGGATTACATCAAAATAAAAAGCTTCTGCACAGCAAAGGAAATTATCAACAAAGCTAAAAGACAACCCACTGAATGGAAGAATATATTTGTAAATGACATATCCAATAAAGGGTTAGTATCCAAATTATAT
>NW_028044602.1:0-440 GCF_054177405.1 Leptonychotes weddellii
CTCGGATTCACTTCTCCGCACGTCCTACCTTCCAGAAAGTGGTCGCTTTTCTGTTCAGAGAGTTGTTGCTATTCCTTTCTTCGATCTCCCGTTGAGTTTGTAGGTGTTCAGAATGGTTTGATCCCCATCCAGCTGAATTCCTGAGAGGAGACGAAATCCAGGTCTCCTACTCCTCCGCCATCTTGCTCCGCCCCCCCCTAAATCTGTTATCAGTTTTAATGTCTTCCCTTTAGTTGTATTGTTTGTTCTGCACTGGTATCATATTATTGAGTTTTCTGATTATGAGTTATATGTTCCTTCTTTTCTATGTGACTGGTAATTTTTGATTGGATATCAGACATTGTGAAATTAATTTTCTTGGGTGCTGAATGTTTTTATATTCCTACAAATGTTCTTAAGTTTGTTCTGAGATAAAGTTAAGTTGATCTTTCTGAATTTTC
>NW_028044603.1:0-440 GCF_054177405.1 Leptonychotes weddellii
AGCAAAACCTACTTTTACCTGACTTTAGTAAAGCATAGCACTGATTTTCAAACTTAATATGTAATGATTCTAATTACATATTTATAAATTTATTTAATTTCAATGCATATCCTTTCTATATACTATGGACTTTTTTTTTTTTTTGGTAGATTACATGGACCCTAGTTATCAAATCTAAATATGAACTCTGGAAGTGTTCATATATAAACCGACTGTACAACTGAATTCTCTCTAGAACATACATACACACACGTAAATATATATTATATAAATTTGGTTATCTCTACAGTCATAAAACTACCAGTCTTCCTGGCAAAGTCCATTTGCAGACTTTTTTTTTTTTTTTTAAAGATTTTATTTATTTATTTGAGAGAGAGACTGAGACAGAGAGAGAGAGCATGAGATGGGGGAGGATCAGAGGGAGAAGCAGACTCCCTGCC
>NW_028044604.1:0-440 GCF_054177405.1 Leptonychotes weddellii
ACTCCTGCAACCATCCAGCCCTGGGAATGAGGTTCGAGGCGTTACTATGGATCAGTTCAAGCAGCTTCTACAGGAACGGGACACATTAAAACAGCGAGTGAAGATCATGGAAGAGTGGAAACAGCAGGTGATGACCACAGTCCAAGATATGAAGCGTGAGTCACCCCAGCTTGAGAGAGATCTGGCACAACTCCAGGCGTGGGCTTTCACCAGCAGCGAGAAGGATTCTGAACTACAGACAACCTCTAGTGACCTGATCCAGACGTACAAAGGCAATGAAATAAAATTACAACATTTAGAGAAGGAACTGGCACAAATTCAGCTCAGCATCGGGGAGCTTTGCAATGCCAAGGATCTCCTTCTAGGGAAACTGGACGTGATTTTCCTCCAGCCCTCCCCCGACTCCTCAGAGTCAGCGGACTCTCTGGAGCCCTTGAAAT
>NW_028044605.1:0-440 GCF_054177405.1 Leptonychotes weddellii
CCTGATACCCTATCACCCTAAGTCATATTGCAGGCCCCCAGAAAACATGAAGACACTGGTGGCTGCTTGCATTTCAGAAGCTAGAGGTGACACTGTCAGGCGTCATTCCTGGGCACTTTCACACAGAGATTTTCCTACCAAATCATAAAACCTCTCCTATTGAAACTGCCAAGTGCCTTGATGAAAATCCCAGCTATCTCTATTGCAGGAGCATGGACGTAGGGAGGGGTGGGAGTGTGAGCCCCGCTCAAGCCTCTTCCTGGGCAAATGTTCCAAGTGGCTCCAGTTTCACGGCTCCCCCTCTCCTCTTCAGACCACATATTACCCACAGCACTTAACTTCATCAGGTAGAGCTTCCAACCCTTCTTACAATTTTCTGTGTGTTACTCATGTCATAGAGGTTAACAAGCTTCCCATGTATAGATTCTCCTCCAGAAAGA
>NW_028044606.1:0-440 GCF_054177405.1 Leptonychotes weddellii
AATTTTTTTAAATCTGAAAAACCAGAGGCTGAATTCAGGGCTACAACAGCTACCAGTGAATGAGGTAGAGATAATAGCAGGAAGCAAGCCAAAGAGAGGGAGCCTCAAATTTGGTTTATAAACCCTAACAAAATTTGTGGGTGATCTCTGAATCATGCGGATGTGAAGAAGACTCAATGCAGTCCAGCTCAGAACTGAGACTTGACCTTCTACTTACCTAACTGCCATGTAATTTGCATTTGAATTCAGTAGAGTGAATTTCCTGATCAAACAAGACAAAGATCAATACTCTTGGAGATTATAACAAAATTCATTTCCTTGATATGATCCAAAAGTATGTGACATACTAAGAACCAGGAAAATGTGAGCCATTCTCAAGGGAAAAGGCAATTAACAGAAGTAACTCTCAAATGATCCAATGCTGGGAGGAGCATCTGAAC
>NW_028044607.1:0-9414 GCF_054177405.1 Leptonychotes weddellii
GGAAGGTGACAGTGATTTTATGTAAACATTGCTCAGTCAACACTTAACCAACTTATGGACAGTTTTGTTTCATTGGTATGCTATCCCATTTCCTTCTCCACCCATTGGATAACTTCGAAGCAAATCCAGGTATTATATATTACTTGTATATATTTCAATATAGTTCTGTAAAAGACAAATATTTGAAAAATAACCACAATATCATTGTCACAGTTAAAAAATTAAGAATTCATTCTTTTTTTTTTTTAAAGATTTTATTTATTTATTTGACAGAGAGATAGGTAGAAGAGCACAAGCAGAGGGAGTGGCAGAGGGAGAGGGAGAAGCAGGCTTTGCACTGAGCAGGGAACCCGATGCGGGACTCGATCCCAGGACCCTGAGATCATGACCTGAGCCGAAGGCAGACGCTTAACCATCTGAGCCACCCAGGCGCCTTTTTTTTTCTTTTAAAGTAAATTCTGCCCCTCAACACGGGGCTCAGACTCATGACCCTGATACCAAGGTAGATACCATGGTAGAGTCGTATACTCTACCAACTGAGCCTGCCAGGCTGCCCAAGAAAACTTTCTTAATATGAAACCTTTAGTAGTCAGATTTCCCTCATATTTTAAAGTTAAAGATTTTTGTTTAATATTCCCTTTAAAATTTGAATTAGAGGAGCTCCTGGGGTGGTGCAGTTGGTTAAGCATCCGACTCTTGGTTTTGGTCCAGGTTGTAATCTCATGGTCATGAGATTGAGCCCCGAGTTGGTCTCCATGCTCAGGGTGGAGTCTGCTTGAGATTTTCTCTCCCTCTGCCCCTCCCACTGGTGCTCTCTCTCTAAAATAAATCTTTAAAACTATTAAAAATAAAATTTGAATTAGAATTCAGGTGAGGTCTTTTGTAGTTGATGTTTTTTTTTTTTTTTTAAAGATTTTATTTATTTATTTGAGAGAGCGAGAATGAGAGAGAGTACATGAGAGGGGGGAGGGTCAGAGGGAGAAGCAGGCTCCCTGCCGAGCAGGGAGCCCGATGCGGGACTCGATCCCGGGACTCCAGGATCATGACCTGAGCCGAAGGCAGTCGCTTAACCAACTGAGCCACCCAGGCGCCCTGTAGTTGATGTTTTTTAAAAAGAACTTTTGAATATACTTTATTGATGTATAATTTTCATAGAACAAACTATCAGTTTTAAATGTATGGTTTTATTCATTTTGATAAATGTAAGCATCACCACAACTGAATATTTCTACCAACCACAATCCTTCTAACTGCTGATGTGCTTTTCTCTCCCCAGCTTTATTGAGGTATAATTGACCTATGATATTGTGTAAGTTTAAAGTGTATGATGTGATGGTTTGATAATATGCATATATTGCAAAATGATTACCACAAGGTTAGTTAAAACATCCATCACCTCATGTAATTATCTTTTTTTTTTTTTTGCTTTAGTGGCGAGAACATTTGAGGTTTACTCTTAGTAACTTGCATATATATATATATATAAATAAATAAATATATAAAGTATGTAATACAGTATTGTTTATTTTTTTTAGTTACCCCTGCACCTAATGTGGGGCTCGAACTCATGATCCCGAGATCAAGAGTTGCATGCTCTTCTGAGCCAGCCAGGTGCCCCGTATAGTACAGTATTGTTGATCATGATCCTCATGCTGTACAATAGATTGCAGCAACTTATTCATCTTATAATTAGGAGTTTGGACTCTTTGACCGACATCTTGCCATTTCTCCCACTCTCTAGCCCTTGGCAACCAGTCTACTCTCTTTTTCTGAGTTCTGCTTGTTTAGATTCCATATACTAAGTGAGATCAGACCATATTTGTCTTTTTCTGTTTTACTTATTTCACTTAGCATAATGCCTTCAGGGTCCATCCTTGGTCTCCCAAGTGGCAGGATTTTCTTCTTTTGTATGACTGAATAATCCATTATATGTATACCACATCTTCCTTGTTCATTCATCAGTGGATGCTTAGGTTGCTTCCATTTCTTGGCTATTGTGAATAATGTTGCAGTGAACATAGGGGTGCAGATATCTCTTTGAGAAAATGATTAAATTTCCTTTGGGATTTCCAGATGGTATGATGATATGGTAGTCCTGTTTTTGCATTTTTTTTTTTTTTAAAGATTTTATTTATTTATTTGAGAGAGAGAGCACATGAGAGGGGGAGGGCCAGAGGGAGAAGCAGACTCCCTGCTGAGCAGGGAGCCCGATGCGGAACTCGATCCTGGGACTCCAGGATCATGACCTGAGCCGAAGGCAGTCGCTTAACCAACTGAGCCACCCAGGCGCCCCTGTTTTTGCATTTTTTAAGGATCTTCCTTACTGTTTTACCTCATGGCTGTACCAGTTTACATTTCCACCTGCAGAACAAGGATCGTCACCCCAACACTTGTTATTACTTGTTCTTTTGGTAATGGCTGTTCTAACAAATATGAGGTGATAGCTTATTTTAGTTTTGATTTGCATTTCCCTGATTAGTGATGTTGAGCATCTTTCACTTACCTTGTTGGCAATATGAAGGTCTTTTGTTTTTTTTTTAAGATTTTATTTATTTGACAGAGAGAGACACAGCCAGAGAGGGAACACAAGCAGGGGGAGAGGGAGAGGGAGAAGCAGACTTCCCGCGGAGCAGGGAGCCCGATGTGGAGCTTGATCCCATGACCCTGGGATCATGACCTGAGCCAAAGGCAGACGCTTAACGACTGAGCCACCCAGGCGCCCCAATATGTAGGTCTTTGGAAGAATGTCTGTTGAGATTCTTTACCCATTTTTTTTTTTAAAGATTTTATTTATTTGAGAGAGAGAGAGAGCATGAGAAGGGGGGAGGGTCAGAGGGAGAAGCAGACTCCCCGCTGAGCAGGGAACCCGATGCGGGACTTGATCCTGGGACTCCAGGATCATGACCTGAGCCGAAGGCAGTCACTTAACCAACTGAGCCACCCAGGTGCCCCCCTTTACCCATTTTTTAAAGTGGGTTATTTGATTATTTTGCTATTGAGTTGTATGAGTTCCTTATATATTTTGGATATTAATCCTTTATAAAGATAAATGATTTGCAAATATTTTCTCCCATTCCATAGGTTGTTATTTTTGCTGTGCATATGTGCTTAGTTTGATGTAGTCCTACATGTCAATTTTTACTTCCGTTGCTTGTGCTTTTGGTGTCATATCCAAAAAAAATCATTGCCAAGACCAGTGTCAAAGAGACTTTTTCCTGTGTTCTTCGTTTTAGATCTTACAGTCAAGTATTTAATCTATTTGGAGTTAATTTTTGTGTGTGTAAGATAAAGGTCCAGTTTTTTTCTTTTGCCTGTGGATATCTAGTTTTCCCAACATCATGTATGAGTATTCTTGGCTCTCTTGTCAAATATTAATTGACCATATATGCATGGGCTTGTTTCTGGCCTCTCCGTTCTGTTCCTTTGGACTGTGTGTCTGTTTTTATGTCAGCACCATACTGTTTTGATTATTACAGCTTTGTAATATAGTTTTTTTTTTTTTTTAAAAACTTATTTAATTTATTTTTTTAAAGATTTATTTGTCAGAGAGAGAGCGAGAGAGAGGGCACTAGCAGGGAAAGCAGCAGGCAGAGGGAGAGGGAGAGGCCCCCGCTGAGCAAGGAGCTGGATACAGGACTTGATTCTAGGACCCTGGGATTATGACCTGAGCTGAAGGCAGACGCTTAACTGACTCAGCCACCCAGGCGTTCCTGTAATATAGTTTGAAATCAGGATGCTTCAGCTTTGTTCTGAGGATTGTGGTTTTATTTGAATTTAACAATTTTTTATTTCTGTAAAAAATTCCGTTGGAATTTTGAGGGATTGCATTGAATCTACAGATGGCTTTGGATAGTATGGACATTTTAACAGTATTCTTCTGATTCATGAACAAAAGGTATTTTTTCATTTATTTCTGTCTTCAGTTTTCTTTATCACTGTCTTACTGTTTTCAGTGTATAGATTTTTCACTTTGTTAAATTTATTCCTACTAATTTTATTATTTTAATGCTATATAAGTGGGATTGTTCTATTTCTTCATTTTTGTAAAAAAGATTTTATTTATTTGGGGGGGGGCCACAAGCAGGGGGAGTGGCAGGCAGAGGTAGATGGCTTGAGAAAAGCAGGCTTCCCGCTGAGCAGGGACTCCAATATGGGGCTCAGTCCCAGGACCCTGGGATCGTGACCTGAACCAAAGGCAGCCGCTTAACCGCCTGAGCCACCCAGGTGCCCCTATCTGTTTTTCTAGATTGTCCATTTTGTTGAGTTGTAATTGTTAATAGAAGTCTCTTACCCTTTGTGTTTGGTATGGATTAAAGTATCTTCATTGTCTCTTCCATTTTTGGCTTTGTTTATTTGATCTTTTTTTTTTTCGTAGCTAAAGATTGTTTATTTTTTAAATCTCAAAAACAGTTTTGTTTTTTTTAAGATTTTATTTATTTATTTGACAGAGAGACAGCGAGAGAGGGAACACAAGCAGGGGGAGCAGGAGAGGGAGAAGCAGGCTTCCTGTGGAAGCCTGGTGGGGCTCAATCCCAGGACCCTGGGATCATGACCTGAGCCGAAGGCAGGCGCTTAATGACTGAGCCACCCAGGCGCCCCACAAAAAACCAGTTCTTAGTGTCATTTATCTTTTCTAGTTGTTTTTCTAGTCTTTATTTCCTTTATTTTTGCTCTGATCTTTGCTGTTTCCTTCCTTCTGCTAACTTTGGGCTTAGTTTGTTCTTTTTTTAATCTCCTTGGGTGTAAAGTTAGGTTTGAGATATTTTTCTTCTTATTTTTTAAGATTACTTATTTTGGAGAGAGAGAGAACATGTTCACGTGAGCAGAGGAAGGGGCAGAGGGAGAGGAAAGGAGAGAATCCCAAGCAGACTCCCTACCAAGCATGGAGCCCAACATGGCCGATCCCACCACCCAAGATCAGGACCTGAGTTGAAATCAAGAGTCAGATGCTAAACCAACTGAGCCACCCAGGCATGCCCCTATTTTTTTTTTTTTTTAAGATTTATTTGAGAGAGAGGGGGAGGGTAGCGGGGATAGAGGGAGAGAAACTTCAAATATTCACCCTGTGAAGTGGGGAGCCCTTCACGGAGCTCGATCTCCCGACCCTGAGATCAGGACCTGAGCTGAAACCAAGAGTCAGATGCTTAACCCACTGCACCTCCCAGGCGCCCCTTTTTTCCTTAATGTAGAATCTATCACTGTCGGTTTTCCTCTTAGGACTTCTTTTGCTTCACTCCATCAGTTTTGGTGTGTTGTAGTTCCATTTTTGTCTCAAGATTTTTTTCCCTCTCTATTTTTTCCCTCTCTATTTGCATTTATTCTGGCAGAATTTACTCCCGGGCCATAAGTTTTTGTTTCTTCAGTTTCTTCTGGGATGCAACCTGCTCTTCTGGTTTAGGAATAATTTGATCTTTTTCAGTAAGGATCATCTCAATGTGGCAGGGAGAGCTGATGTGTGGGTTAATCCAACCATGAGCCCTGTAAGTTCTATGTTGTTTTGTTCACCTGGCTGTGCTCAATGACCAGAGAATTGATATCTAATTCCTTAAGTTCAGCATTACTCTCTGCATTTTTAAGTATGTGCAGTAAAAATTCAGCACTCTTTTTGGGCCACTGACCCTGTGTTCAGCCCCACTGTTTGGCCTGGGCATACCTACCAAATCCCATTGTAGCGACGGAATGGTACACATTGCTTTAGCAAAGTGATGTCTTTCAGATACTTGATGGCTTTTCGGATATGCATACCCTTGATGGCCTGGGCAGTTTCACATGTGTTCTTAAAGTGAACATGAAGATTTGAATCTCTTGATCTGCATGATTTCATAGGGTTTTCTGGGTCAAGCGAATAGCAAACCATTTTCAGAGGTCACCTCACACCGCTTAGGGGAAGAGGAGCGTGTCTCAAGATTTTTTTTAAGTAGGCTCCATGCCTAGCATGGAGCCTAACACGAGGCTTGAACTCCCAACCCCAGATCAAGAGTCGGATGCTTAACTGACTGAGCCACCACCAGGTGCTCCTGTCTCAAGATGCTTTTTGATTTCCCCTTTGATGACTTCTTTGACTCATTGGTTGTTCAGAAGTGTGTTGTCTTATATCTACATGTTTGTGAATTTTCCAGCTTTCATCCTGTTACTGATTTCTATTTTACACTATTGTGGTGGGAAAAGATACTTAATATGATTTCAGTCTTCTTAAATTTGCTAAGACTTGTTTTGTGACCTAAAGTGTGATTTATCCTGGAAAATGTTCTCTGTGCACTTGAAGAGAATGTCTGTTCTGCTGCTGTTAGATGGAATGTTCTGTGTATGGCTGGTCAGTCCATTTATTCTAAAGTGTAGTTCAAGTCCAATGTTTCTTTATTGATTTTTCTGTTTGATCTATCCATTGCTGAAAATGGAATATACAAGTCCCCTATTCTTACTGTAATGTTTTTATTTCTTTCTTTAGATCTAGTATTTGCTTAATGTGTATTTAGGTACTTGAGGCTTACATAAAATATCTTACAAATAACAGTCCATGTTAAGCTGCTAACTTTTTTTTTTAAAGATTTTATTTATTTATTTGACAGAGACACAGCGAGAGAGGGAACACAAGCAGGGGGAGTGGGAGAGGGAGAAGCAGGCTTCCCGCCGAGCAAGGAGCCCAATGTGGGGCTCGAACCCAGGACCCTGGGATCATGACCTGAGCCGAAGGCAGATGCCCAACGACTGAGCCACCCAGGCGCCCCAATAACTTTATTTCAATTGCATATAAAACCTCTGCCCTTTTACTGCCATCCCCCAGCTTTTTGATGCTACCATTTACTTTTTTTTTTTTTTTTTTTTTTGATTTTATTAATGTGAGAGAGAGAGAGTACGAGCGGGGTGAGGGGCAGAGGGAAAGGGAGAAGCAGACTCCTGCTGAGCAGGGAACCTAGTGTGGGGCTCGATCCCTGGATCCTGAGATCATGAGCCAAAGGCAGATGCTTAACTGACTGAGCCACCCAGGTGTCCCCCATTTATATCTTTTTATATCCTGTATCCAATAACCAATTGTAGCTATTGTTATTTTTAATGGTTTTGCCCTTTAAGGCTTTTCTTAGTTATGTGATTGACATACCACCATATTATAGTAATAGATTATTTTGAATTTGAGCATACATTTAGTTTTACAAGTGTGTTTTATATATATATTTTAAAAGATTTTATTAATTTGTGAGAATGTGTGTGGGGGGCAGGGGCAGGGGCAGAGGGAGAGAGACAAGCAGACTCTGCACTAAGTGGGGTTCGATCCCATGACCCTGAGATCATGACCCTCGCCATAACTGCTTTGAATGACTGAGCCAGCCAGGTGCCCCAAGTGTGTTTTATATTTTCATGTACTAATTAGTTTCGTTTCATTTCATTTCATTTCATTTCAAAGAATTTCTGTTAGCTTTCTATTAAGGCAGGTATACTGGTGATGAACTATCTCAGGTTTTATTTTTCTGGGGAAGTCTTTATTTCTCTATTTCTGAGGAACATCTTTGCTGGGTAAAGTATTCTTGGTTGGCAGTTTGTTTGTTTCTCTCTCTCTCTTTCTCTGGCAGTTTTTTTTCTTTCAGCACTTATTTAATGGATCATCCCATTCTCTCTGGGCTTATATGAGGAATTTTTTCTCTTTTTGTCTTTTTTTAAGATTGTATTTATTTATTAGAGAGCACAAGTAAGGGGAGTGGCAGGCAGAGGGAGAGGGAGAAGTAGGCTCCCCACTGAGCAGGGTCCCTGCTAGATGCAGGCTTGATCCTAGGACGCTGGAATCATGACCTGAGCCAAAGGCAAATGCTCAACCAACTGAGCCACCAGGTACTCCAGGTTTTTCTCTTTTAGAGATAGTTTTATTATAATATGTATTGGAGATCTTTTTTAAATTTTATTTATTTGTCGAGGAGAGAGTGAGAAAAAGAGTGAGAGGCAGGCAGAGGGAGAAGCAGACTCCCCGCCGAGCAGGGAGCCTGAAGTGGGGCTTGATCCCAGGACCCTGGGATCATGACCTGAGCCGAAGGCAGCCGCCCAACCGACTGAGCCACCCAGGCGTCCCTGTATTGGACATCTTTTTTTGAGTTGAAATTTTTTGAAACTATGAACTTCATGAACTTGAATGTCCAAATCTCTAATCACATTTGGGAAGTTCTCTGCTGCTACTTCTTTTCTAAATAAAATGTTGCCCCCCTTTCCCTTTCTTCTGGGACTCCTCCAAAAATACATGGATTATTTCTCTTAATTGTATCCTATAGTTCCCATAGGCTTTCTTCAGTCTTTTTACTTTAGAATGTGTAATTTTCAAATTACTTGCTCTCTACAGATTGTTCCTTCTGCTTGATCATGACTGCTGTTGTTGCATTTTATTGCATTTTTATTTCATTCATTGTGTTCTTCAGCTCCACAACTTCTATTTGGTTCTTTTTTATAATTTCTTTCTCTTTTTTAAAACTTCTCACTTTTTGTCTGTGTATTGCTTTTCTGATTTGTTGAACTGTCTTTCTGTGTTTTCTTGTGGGTCACTGAGCTTCCTTAAAACAACTATTTTGAATTCTTTATCTGACATATTGCAGATCTCTAATTCTTTGGGGTTGGTTACTAGGAAATTACTGTTTATTTGGTGGTTTAATATTTCCTGGTTTCATGTTCCTTGAAGTTGTGAGTTGCTGTTTTGCATTTGATAAGACATCACCTCCAGTTTTTACTGACTAGCTTCAGGAGAGCCATACCTTCACTTAGCCTGTTAGGGATTCTGAAGTTTTTTCAGATCTTTGCTGTGGATATGCCTGTTCCTCATTTCTTACTTTCTCTTGGAGGGTATTCTTTTTTTTTTTTTTAATTAACATACAATATATTATTTGTTTCAGGGGTACAGGTCTGTGATTCATCAATCTTACACAGTTCACAGTGCTCACCATAGCACATACCATCCCCAATGTCCATCACCCAGCCACCCCATCCCTCCAACCTCCCTCCACTCCAGCAACCCTCAGTTTGTTTCCTGAGATTAAGAGTCTCTTATGGTTTGTCTCCCTGTGTGGTTTCGTCTTGTTTCATTTTCCCCTCCCTTCCCCTGTGATGCTCTGTCTTGTTTCTCAAATTCCTCATATCAGTGAGATCATATGATAATTGTCTTTCTCTGATTGACTTATTTCACTTAGCATAATACCCTCTAGTTCTGTCCACGTTGATGTAAATGGCAAAATTTCATTTTTTTTTTTTTTTTAGATTATTTATTTATTTATTTATTTGACAGAGAGAGCGAGAGAAGGAACACAAGCAGGGGGAGCGGAAGAGGGAGAAGCAGGCTTCCTGTGGAGCAGGGAGCCCGATGCGGGGCTTGATCCCAGGACCCTGGGATCATGACCCGAGCCGAAGGCAGACGCTTAACGACTGAGCCACCCAGGCGCCCCA
>NW_028044608.1:0-440 GCF_054177405.1 Leptonychotes weddellii
AATTAATTCAACATTCTGGTGATCTAATTCAACATTCTGGTGATCTAAGAGTTAACACCCCTGGGTGGCTCAGATGGTTAAGCGTCTGCCTTCGGCTCGGGTCAAGATCCCAGGGTCCTGGGATCAAGCCCCACAATGGGCTCCTGACTCAGCAGGGAGTCTGCTTCTTCCTCTCCCTCTGCCTCTCCCACTGCTCATGCTCTCTCTCTCTCTCTCTGTATCTCTGTGTCTCAAATGAATAAATAAAATCTTTAAAAAAAAAAAAAGGATGTGAAAGATAGCACAGAACTTTACAACTGTAAAGTGACTGGTTAAAAACAAAGTTTTTCCAACTGTGAAAACGGGGACTATATTATCTAGACTAATCAGAAGGATTTTTGAGTCAAACAGGACAGTGGCTACTATGGCAACATCGAAGGTTTGGGACTACAAGCTACAAA
>NW_028044609.1:0-440 GCF_054177405.1 Leptonychotes weddellii
GGACACCCTCTCATGATAAAAACTCAACTAACTACTAACAGAGGGAATTTCCTCAATCTGATTAAAGGCACTTATGAAAACCCTTAAACTAACATCTTACCTAATGGTGAAAGACGGGTTGTTTTCCTCCTGAGATCAGCACCAGGAAAAGGATGTCCACTCTCACCACTTCTATTACACATTGTGCTGGAGGGGACCCCTGGGTGGCTCAATCATTAAGCGTCTGCCTTAGGCTCAGGTCATGATCCCAGGTCCTGGGATGGAGCCTGCATCCACTCCCTGCTCCGCGGGGAGTCTGCTTCTCGTTCTCCCTCTGCCTGCCGCTCCCCCTGCTTGTGCTCTCTCTCTCAAATAAATAAAATATTAAGAGGGAAAAAAAAGGAAACGCCAAGTGAGGTTGTCAGGCTCGCCTCTTGGTGGGTTCAAGGCAAAAGACTCAA
>NW_028044610.1:0-440 GCF_054177405.1 Leptonychotes weddellii
CACAGACGCACACGCATGCACACACAGACGCACGCACATGCACACACAGACGCACGCACATGCACGCACGCACACACAGACGCACGCACATGCACACACACATGCATGCACACACAGATGCACGCACATGCACACACTCATGCACACAGGTGCACACAGATGCACACATGCACACGCATGCGTGCACACACAGACGCACTCACATGCACATGCACGCGTGCACACAGATGCACGCACATGTACACATGCACGCATGCACACACAGATGCACGTACATGCACACACGCATGCATGAACACAGACACAGATGCACACACATGCACACACAGACGCACACATGTACACATGCATGCACACACAGACGCATGCACACGCACGCATGCACACACACATGTACACACATGCATGCACACACAGACGCACGCACATGCACACACACA
>NW_028044611.1:0-440 GCF_054177405.1 Leptonychotes weddellii
AGGAGTTGGGAGGCTATGTTCCAGAGTTAGACTGGGAAGTTTGAAGCCTGCCTCTGTCATTCAGCAGCTGTGTGACTTAGAAGAGTTAATCTACCTCTCTGAGTCTCAGTTTGCTTCTGTAAAATGGCAAGAATATAAGTGTCTGCTTTATGGATTTGCGAGGAGCAAATCAGCTAATCCATATACAGCACTGACCACAGCGTCATCTATTAAAAAACAACAAGACTGACAGTGTTAGCTATGATTGATTATATGTGCAACATCATGGAGGGGGACAATAATTTTCAAAGTGTTTGGAAGAGTCACATATAAAGAAGAGGTTTTTGGCCTTGGCGTTTTGGTCACGCGGAAGTGAGGGGAGAAAGGATGTTTCACTGAAAACCATGCAGCACTAAACATTCAACAAAAAGATTTTGTGGGAGAAGCATAGTGATTTTGAT
>NW_028044612.1:0-440 GCF_054177405.1 Leptonychotes weddellii
CACCATGAAAGGGGGACCCGGGTATTTTTGAGGTTCACCTGAGCAGATGACGCCCGCATCCTCCGAGTGCCTGCAGTTGTGCAAGTTCCAGCCGTTGTGGGGGCAGCGCCACAGGTAGGACTCGTGCCCGGAGCAGCGCATGTCATCCAGAACAATGGGCCCTGAGCCCTCACCAAACCGGGCATTTCCTGGGGCCGACACGGCCCAGCCACACTCCAGCTGCCTGCAGACCACGTTGGCGTCATTGGTGTCCCAGTCGTCGTCACACACGGTGCCCCAGGAGCCTCGGTAAAGGACCTCCACGCGGCCCTGACACCGGTCCCCTCCACTCACCAGCCTCAGGGCCAAACCTGACTCAGTCCCTGAGGGATAAAGAACAGAAATCCTGGGGCGCCTGGGTGGCTCAGTCGTTGAGCGTCTGCCTTCAGCTCAGGTCATGA
>NW_028044613.1:0-440 GCF_054177405.1 Leptonychotes weddellii
CTTGGGGACCCCATCCACGGTGAGGACCCCAGGGATGTACTGAGGATGAAGGAGATCCATGGGGGAGGCTCTGGGAGGGAAGGACATGCCTGGTCTCCTCACCTGGATGGGGCATCTCAGGAAGCCTCGGGGTCCACTTGCTGCACCATCATGGACACCAGAGCCAGGCTAGGTCCTGGGGAGGGGCTGTTCGCCTTCCTGTGGGGCTGCTGACGTGACAATCCCGTGACGGACAGGACCAGCCTCCGCGTGGCCACACCCTGTGTGTCTGCCCGTCCTGTGGGCGCCTTGCTCCCTCCGTCTGCACAGCCGGAACCAGAGAGAGGAGACGCCATGACCCCCACCCTGACGGCCCTGCTCTGTCTCGGTGAGATCTGAGGACGGGAGAGGACGCCCTATTCTGGGAGGGACCCGCCCCACAGCCAGGCCCTGGTCTGTCA
>NW_028044614.1:0-440 GCF_054177405.1 Leptonychotes weddellii
CTAATCTTCAACAAAGCAGGAAAGAATATCCAATGGAAAAAAGACAGTCTTTTCAACAAATTGTGTTAAGAAAACTGGGCAGTCACATGCAGAAGAATGAAACTGGACTACTTTCTTACAACATACACAAAAATAAATTCAAAATGGATGAACTACCTAAATATGAGACAGGAAACCATCAAAATCCTAGAGGATAATATAGGAAGTAACCCCTATGACCTTAGCTGGGGCAAGTTCTTTTTTTTTTTTTTTAAAGATTTTATTTATTTATTTGACAGAGAGAGACATAGCGAGAGAGGGAACACAAGCAGGGGGAGTGGGAGAGGGAGAAGCAGGCTTCCCGCTGAGCAGGGAGCCCGATGCGAGGCTCGATCCCAGGACCCTGTGATCATGACCTGAGCCGAAGGCAGACGCTTAACGACTGAGCCACCCAGGCGCCC
>NW_028044615.1:0-440 GCF_054177405.1 Leptonychotes weddellii
CTTGACGCGAGCCTCTTTGCTAGTGAGGAACAACAAGATGGTGTCCACGTGACTGGAAGTACAAACTGACAGCCTTGGTTCTTTTGTACCTCCTGGAGGCTTCATTACATGTGTGACACTTCTTTATCTGGCAAATACCACACGCCAGCCCTCTCTGGGTGACTAGCAGTTTAGCAGCCTCAAAGACAAAGTCCTGCCCACCTCTACAGCTCCTCTCTCCCCCAATCCACCGACTTCTTGCACTAGATTCCCGAGACTCTGTCATGCACAATAAGGGTATTAGGTAGAGACAGAACTGCAGAAGCCACCAATATCCTTTGGTTTACCTTGGGAAGGACTGGAGTCCTTGGGAGAGAAACATATCCAGAGGAGGAAGAAGGGAGAAGGAATGAAGCAAAGGCATGGACAGGGAGGAGGGGAGAGTCTGACGAGAGAGGAGA
>NW_028044616.1:0-440 GCF_054177405.1 Leptonychotes weddellii
ACTGCTTTAGCAAGTACTCTGATGAATACATTAAGGCTACGTGGTATGGCATATGAGAAAAAACTGTCCCCAGGGGCGCCTGGCTGGCTCAGTGGGAAGAACGTGACTCTTGACCTTGGGCTCATGAGTTCAAGCCTCACAATGGGTGTAGAAATTACATAAATAAATAAATACACAAACAAACAAACTTTAAAAAAAGAAAGGTAAAAAAAAAAAAAGAAATAAAGAAAAGCTGTGCCCAGAGCTTTATAGTTGGTAAAGAAATCTCAGTACTAGCTGCAAAATGAACAAAGGCAAATTTCGACGGGTTTTCCACAGTGAGGGGGGAGAAACAAGCATTTGACTGAACACTTCTCCTCTCTCAGATTAAATGCTTTCAATTTTACATTTAATTGCTTAAAATACATTTAGAATAAAAGCTTTGTTATGTCAATGCTTTC
>NW_028044617.1:0-440 GCF_054177405.1 Leptonychotes weddellii
CGTGCGCGCGACCCCTCTGGTCTGGTTTTCCACCCTGGGGGCTGCCCTAAAGTCCTTTCCTGATGCTACCGGTCTGTGAGTCTGTGCCCCGTCCCCAGCATGCAAGGCTGTCACTCACCGGCGGTGTAGGATCCCCACATCCAGGCTCCCTCCCGCCACCGTTTATCCTCTGATATCTGCCCGCAGGATCACGGCTCTCCGCTTCCTACCTCAAAACCAACCGCCTGCGATATTCTGTTTGTAGAGATCCAGATCTTCTTACATCTCAGGCTGGTTTCGTGGGTGCTCAGAGTGGTCTGGTAGGTATCCAGCTCAATTCCGGGGACCAGTTGAAATAGGGTCCCCCACTCCTCCGCCATCTTTCCCCCCTCTCCTTTGGATCTCTTTCTAACTTGAGTTCTTTAGGGGGTGCTCCAGCATACCAACCCTCCCTCTTTCTA
>NW_028044618.1:0-9412 GCF_054177405.1 Leptonychotes weddellii
GATGAGTGCTTTGCAGGCTGACAAGCGATTTACCTTCTCTGAGTCACAATTTTCTAATCTAGAAAATGCAGTTAATAACGCCAGCCTTTGAGGATTTTTATGGGGAATAAATGATATAATGCATTGACAGTGACTGGCTGGGTTCCTGAGTGCTGAATGCATGTGATGTTCCTACTCTCACCCTTCTTCTCTTCCTCATTCGCCCCTGGCACAGCACAGTTTGTGCTGATTCATGACCTGACTGTGGCTCCTTCTGATCCTTTATCAGTCTGTCTAGCATCCCCAGAGGCAACGTTGCCTGCCTTCAGTGTAAGAGGAGTGTTGACATGAGAGATGAGCAGTGCCTGCTCACACATCTTGCTGATGCCCAGGAATAGGCAATGGATTACCCTTTGAGTACAAACATTTCACTTCTCTCTCTAGAGGCTCCCCTGCCTGAGCCCACCCAGGCTGCTTTCAGACAAAGCTAAGATTGCTGGCCCATTTCGTTAAGTTGGGAAAGGCAGTCTTTTGACTGAAATTGATGAATTATTTAACATCCTCCAGGCCTTGGTGGATCTTGGATTAGCAGCAGCAGCAACACCTGAGAGCTTGTTAGACATAAAGAATCTCAGGTCACACACCTGACCCACTGACTCAGAATCTTCACGTTAACAAGATCTTCATGTGATCTGCATGCACATTGAAGTTTGAAGACCACTGGGAGAGGACAGGGGTTCTTAATCCAGCTTTTGTTCAAGTGTCTTGGCCCCATCCCCAGAGAGAGTTTCACTTGGTCTGGTATTTTTTGAAACCTTCATGGATGACTGTTATGTTCAGCCAGATGAAGAACTGCTGGTCTATGAACTACTTCTCTAGGTTGATACTTCCAAAGGTCTCAGCAGTATTAAGAGTCGGGCCCCAAATCACACAGTGAATGCCTAACAGAGATGGGATTAGAAGTATAGTCTCCGAATGCCCACCCTGTGTTCACTGCTCTGTATCCCATTGCCCTTCCCTGGGCATATGGATAAGGATGTATGTTCACTCTTATAATGATCTGTCAATTGATCATGGCAGACAGTTTCAGAATGCCTAATTCTAATCCACTGGATCTACCCAAATCAAACTCTCAAAAGAGCTGTACTGCTAAAATTTTTCTTCAAGTTTATAATGAAGGCAGATGATTTCATGAAATATCTTCACCATACCTTTCCTTCTGAATAAATTTTGATGCTCAGTCCTTCTCCAACAATACTGTGTGTAATAAACTAATGCTTTCCTTTCTTTGTCTGAGATCCATCCTTCTCTGCTGGTTTAACCGTTATGTTCAATCTATCTTCGAAGCTCCACACCAAAAATAGACTTTCTTTATAACCTATTTCACGATTCCTCTAAAAATGGACTTTTTCTTCCTTCAAAAATCCCTGTTGGGTCGTGTGAAATTCTCCGAAGGAGAGTGGCAGAGATAGTACTCTGAAAATACCCCTTGTGCCCTCATCTCGACATTCTCCAGCCTCCTCCCAGTCAGACTGGAGCTGTGTGAATAGCTCATACCAACAGACTGTGCGCAGAAGTTCTCTGTGTCACTTCTCAGCTGAGGCATTTAAGAGACCTCGTGTGAGTTACATTTCTTTCTTTGGGTGAAAAACTTGGATGCTGTGTGTTTATATGGTAGTGTCACAAAGTAAAGAGAACCTGGGTCCTTGTGTCACCAGATGTAGACAGCCTCTAGCCACCCATATTGAACACACTGTGAGTAAAAAATAAAAGGGCCGGGCTAAACTGCAAAGATTAGAGTAGAGGGTTCTGGGTAGCACCTGACATTATGTGACCTAACAAGAAGTCCATGACAATAGTGTTTATCAAACTTTAATGTGAATATGAATCACCTGAAGATCTTGTTACAATGTTAAAATTCAACAATCTGGAGAGGGACCCAAGATTTGGCACTCCTTAGAAGCTTCTAATGATATCAGTGATACTGGTCCTTGGACAACAATTTAGTAGGAAGACACTAAAATATTCTCCATTGATCTGTAATACTCAAACCTATTCTTTCTCTCTCCAACTAGACCATAAGCTCCCATTGGCATGTTTCAACATTCGTGCCATAAATATATTCAAGAAAGTTGAGAATATCAGCAAAACTTGTAGAGTACAGCCCTCTGAAAATTCTCACCTCCATAAAAACAATGAGAAAACCAGCAAAAACTGAAAAAAAAATCCATTTTTTTTAGAACTCTGGAAATTAATCAAAGGCTTGGAGCAATCTGGGGAACATTTATCCAAAATAAAAACTTTTTAAAAAGGCATAATCTCACGGGATGCCTGGGTGGCTTAGTTGGTTAAGCATCCAACTCTTGATCTCAGCTCAGGTCTTGATCTCAGGGTCTTGAGTTCAAGCCCCACATTGGGTTCCACATGGAGCCTCCTTAAAAGAAAAAAAAAAGGCATAATCTCACTAAGGACATTGAGATGGCAGCCTTTTTCTCTGTCCTGGTCTAGTCCCATTGCCTACTTTCCAGCTCTGTGTTAACTTTGAAGAATAACTGACCAGAGATAAGTGAAAACCTATAGGCTGGCAGCCACTGAGGGAAGCAAAATGAGGGGAGCAAAAGGGTCTCTAGCTTTTTCAAAGCCTCATTCTCAGAGTCCAGTTATTATATGATCTGAATAGCCATTTCCCTTAAAAACATCAATTACAAAGATGTCTATATTTGATGTGATTCAGAGATCTAAAATTGTGAAAACTCTTTTCCCCAGGGGAGATTGTAAAAAAATAATTATAAGCAAGTGATTAACTTTGAAGCTGCCTGAGGCAATGGAAAACAATTGGGGCAAACAACAGATGAACCAAAAAAACTTAAAAGGAACAACGCAGAAATAAAATGTCCACAGGGCTTTGAAAAGGTCTAGTATAGTCCTTGGAATCCAGAAGGCCATGTGCATGCCAAGGTAAGTCGCTCAGTCGGTTAGGCATCTGCCTTCGGCTCAGGTCATGATCCCGGGGCCCTGGGATTGAGCCCCGCATCGGGCTCCCTACTCAGCGAAAGCCTGATCCTTCTGCCTGCCACTCTGCCTACTTGTGCTCTCTTTCTGTCTCTCTGTCAAATAAATAAATAAAATCTTAAAAAAAAAAAAAGAAAAAGAAAATGTCCAAGAATGACCTAAGCTCTCACCTCTGGCTGAACTTGAGACTTTGCCCAAGTAGGAAGTGCACACAGTTTTCAGCTACCTGGACGAGCGTTGAAGGCATGCTCCCACATACATACAGAGCCCCGATGGCCAAAATTGAGAGACTTTTGGTTACCAGCATTTAAGGAAATCTCTGTCCAATCATTAGTTGACCACTAAGATAACCAAGCAAAGATTTAAGTGTTCACACATGACAAAGAATACAGATTTTATGGAATTAGTTCAACAAAGTCACTAAACAAAGAAGCAATAGCAACTACAAAAAGCAACAGTGGGACGTCTGGGTGGCTCAGTTGGTTAAGCACCTGACTCTTGATTTCAGCTCAGGTCCTGATCTCAGGGCCATGAGATCAAGGCCCACGTCAAGCTTTGCACTCAATGCAGACTCTAATCGAGATTCTCTCTCTCTCTCTCCCTCTGCCCCTCCCCATTCACACACTCTCTAAATACATACGTACATACATACAATCTTAAAAAAAGAAAAAAGCAGCAGCAACAACAGACCCTTGGTAGGGGAACACTCTGACTTCAGTTACTACATTATGTTACATAAAATGTCCAGTTTTCAATGAAAAAAATATGAGAGAGGGAAAAAACATGCAGTATAGACACTTGTATGGGGGAGGGGGCAAAGAAATCAATAGAAACTCAAAGTTTCCAAGGAACTGAGAAAGCCCATCGAACTTGCTAGATGAAAAACTGCAAATCAGCTATTGTAAATATTTTTAAAGAGTTAAAGAACGTTATATATAAGGAACTAAAAGATAGTATAAGAACGATATCTCATCTATATCAGTAAAGAGATAGCAATTACAAGAAGGAAACAGAAATTCTGGAGTTAAAAGTATAATAACTGAAATAAAAATACACACTAGAGGTTCCAACAACAGATTTTAGCTGGCAGAAGAAAGAACATAGGACCTGAAAATAGGTTAATTGAGATTATCCAATCTGAAAAACAGAAAGGAAAAAAGATCAAGAAAATTAACAGTGTTTCAGAGACAACTGGGACATCAAAATACAAATAATGGGTGTCCCAGGAGGAGAGGAGAGAAAGAAATGAGCAGAAAGAATATTTGAAGAAATAATGCATTGAAACTTCAGAAATTTGATGAAAAATTTTAATCTACATATCCAAGAAGCTCAAGTAACTCCATGTAGAATAAACTCAGAGATCCACCCATAGACACATGATAATCAAAATGTCAAAAAAAAAAAAAAAAACAATGAGCATATTTTGAAAGCCACAAGAAAGATATGACTCATCCTCTTAGAAACCATGGAGGCCAGAAAACAGTGAGACAACATATTCAAAGTACTGAAATTACAAAAAGAAAAAGTCAACCAGGAATTCTATATCTAGCAAAACTATTCTACAAAAAATGAAGGATAAATTAAGACATTACTGGATAAACAAAGACTGAGAATGTGCTGCCAACAGATCAGACTTATGAGGAATACTAAAGAGTCCTTCAAACTGAAATGAAAAGACACTACACAGTATTTGTAATTCTTTTTTTCTTCTTTCTAATTCAAAAGACAACTGTAAAAAGCAGTAATAGTTGGTGAACAAAATGTTGAGGACAAAAATCAGTTGTATTTCTATACACTAGTAATGAAAAATCTGGAAGTGAAATTAAGAAAGTATTTCCAATTGCAACATCACCAAAAAGAATAACTCAGGAATAAATTAAACAAAATAAGTAAGACTTGTACACTGATAGCTAGAAAAATATATGGAAAGAAATTAAAGAAAATGTAAATAAATGGAGAGGCATCCTATGCTCATGGATCAGGAGATTTAATATTGTTAGGATGGCACTATTTAATAAATTGACCTACAAATTTAACACAAGCCATAATAAGATCCTAAATAACTTTTTTTCAGAAATTGATAAGCTGATTCTAAAATTTATACAGAATTGCAAAAGACCCAGAATAGCCAAGACAATCTAGAAAAAAGAACAAAGCTACAGGACACACACTTCAAAACTTATTACAGGAATAAAAACAGTGTGATAGCAACATAAAGATAAACATTACATCAATGGAATATAATTGGTACTCCAAAAAATAAACCCATACATCTATGGTCATTGATTTTTTTACAAGTTTTCCAAAACAATTCAATGGGGAATCAACAAATTGTATTGAGACAAATGGATATCCACATGCAAAAGTATAAACTTGGATCCCTACCTCAAACCATATACAAAAATTAACCCAAAATCAATCAAAGATCTAAAAGTAAGAGCTATAACTGTAAAACTCTTACAAGAAAACATAGAAGTAAATAATTGAAACCTTGGGTTAGGCAATGTTTTCTTAGCTATGACATCAAAAGCCCACAGAACAAAAGAGAAAAAAAATAGAGAAATTGAACTTAACCAAAATTAAAAAGTACTTTGCATAAAAGGACACAACAAGGAAAGTAAAAAAGACAATCTAAAGAATGATAGATTTACAACATACATATCTAATAAAGGTCTAGTATCTGGAGTATATAAAGAAATCTTAAAATTCGGCAATAAAGAGGCAAATGGCCCTTTTTTTTTAATTGGAAAAGGATCTGAATAAACACTTCTCCAAAGAAGATATAAAAATGGTCAATAAGCACATCAGAAGATGGTCAACATCATTAGTCACTAGGGGAATGCAAATCAAAACCACAGTGTGATCTTATTTCATATCCACCAGGATGCATATAATAAAAAAGACAGACAATAATAAGCCTTGGCAAGTATCTTGAGAAGTTGGAACCCTCACGCATTGCTGATGGGAATGTAAATTGTACAGCCACTGTAGAAAGAAGCTTGGCAGTTCCTCAATAAATTAAACATAGGATCACCATATGACACAGCAATTCCACTCCTGGACACATGCTCCAAATAATTAAAAACATATGACTACACAGAAACTTGTACATAAATATACAGAGCAGCATCATTCACAATGGCCCAAAGTGGACACAACCCAATGTCCATCAACCAATGGTGGGTAAACCAAATGTGGTACATCTGTAAAATGAAATATTATTCAGTCATGCTAAAACATGCATGAACCTTGAAAAGAAGCAGACATAACAGGTCACATATTGTATCATTCAACTTATATGAAACATCTACTAGAGGCAAATTCAGAGGGAGAAAGTAGGTTACTAGTTGCCAACAACTGAGGGAGGGGAGAATCGATAGTGACTGCTAGTAGGTACAGGGCTTGTTTTTGAAGTGTGAGAGAATTCTGGAATTAGAGAGTGGTGGTTTCTGCACCCCCTTGTGAGTATTACTGAAACTGACTGAATTCTACATCGTGAAAGGGAGAGACATGGTATGTGAATTCTACTTCTATAAAAACATAAAAAGGAATCAAATAGGAATTCTGGAGTTACAAAGTACAGCAACTGAATGAAATGAAAACAAAATACAAACAAACAGAAAGTTGAATCGGAGGGCAGGAGGAAAGAAGGAAGATTAGAGGGATAGAAATATTTTGTATTTGATTAGGAACACTACTGTTGTCCTGCAAGCTCCCTGCATAAGCTTTGTTTTTCAGACTTTTCATATGCTATTTCCTCTCCCAAGGACATTCTTTCCACTCTGGTCTGCCCTGGGAAAACATAAGTCCTTGAGCTCAAAATTTGACTCCAGTATGAAGCATTCCTAACTCCACCAAGCATTTAGTACCTCATTTTCATGCATAATCGCAGCACTTAGTACCAGCTTTTGTGGCAGTGAATCTGTATTTTCCTTTTTTATGTATTAATTAAGGCATAATTTATATACAGTAAAGTACACAAATCTTAAGTGTAGAGCCCAATGAATTTTTTTATATTTTGTAAAATATATATATGTGTGTGTGCATATATATATATATATATATATATATATATAGTAATGTGACTACACTCAGATCAAGATACAGAAGATTCTTAGCTTCCCAGAAATCCTCCTTGTGCCCCTCCCAGCTAGATAATCAAAGATAATCACTATTCTGACTTCTATCTGAATAGGTCAGTTATGCCTGTTTCTTGGAATTCATATCCATGGAATGAAATCATTCAATAGGTATGCTTTCATGTCCAAAGTTTTCATTCAGCATTAGGTTTGTGAAATTCCTCCTTGTATTTGTGTGTAGCAGAGATGTGTTTTTCATTGTTACATAGTATTCCATTGTATGACAATGCCACAATGTATTTATCCATTCAAATGGTGATGAACATGTAAGTGTGTTTTCATTGGAGGTTGTCATGAATAAAGCTTCTTTCCTTCTTTTTTAAGATTTTATTTATTTATTTGAGAGAGAGAGAGAGAGAGCATGAGCAAGGGGAGGGACAGAGGGACAAGCAGACGCCCCACTGAGCCGGGAGCCGGATGTGGGGGCTCCATCCCAGGACTCTGAGATCAAGACCTGAGCCGAAGGCAGATGCCTAACCAACTGAGCCACCCGGGCGCCCCATGTCATGAGTAAAGTTTCAAGGAGACTTCTCATATATGCTTTTTGGTAGACATAATGTACAATTTAGCAGACGCAAGCACTGGGTATAAACTCAATTTAGTAGATGCAAGCACTGGGTATAAACTCAGGAGTGGCAGTGTTGGGGTATAATACATAAATATGTTTAGCTTCAGTAGATAGAGGCACTTTTCAAACTGGTTGCCCTGTTCCATAACACTGGAAAATTCTGTGAGAACATGGAGCTGTGTTTTAATCTCTTAGGCACACACCTGTCTCCTTACTATACTGTTGGCACCTTGAGGACACAGATTTTACTCTTTTACCTCTGAGTCCCGAGTACACCCCCTGACATGGAGGAGATAGAACATAATGCCTGCAAAGCCCTATTCCAGAGACCAGCAAACCTCTTCTATAAAGGGATGGATAATAAATATTTTAGGCTTTGCAGGCCACGTCCCCACTCTGTTACCCCAGCTAACCTCCACCATTGCAGCCCCACGGCAGCCATGAGGAACATGTAAACTAATGGGCATGGCAGTGTTCTCATACACTTTCTTTATAAAAACAGGCGGTAGGTCCTATGTGGCAGTGGTCCATAATTTACCAATCCCTGCACCTCACAACCCTCAGTCCCACCCCTGTCACTTCTCTGGTCTCATCTTCTACCTCCAGCCCCCTTGCTTACTCCATGACAGCCACGCTGGCCCCCAGAACACTCCCATCCCAGGGCCTCCTCATCTCCAGACCCTCCGCCTACCTGACCCTTTTCTGTCATATGTGCTTGTCCAATGATGCTTCCCCATCTCCCATCAATAGTTAGTTGTCTTCCCCTAGCACTCATTGCCATCTAACATAGTATATATTTTAGTTACGATTTTGTGTCCTGACTCCCCCCATTGCTCTCCCCCACTCCCCTGCATGCATACATAAGAAAGGGGATTTCTGATGTTTTCTCCCCGCACTGTTGGATCCTCAGTGCCCAGAACAGGGTCTAGCTCACGGTGTTGGATCCTCAGTGCCCAGAACAGGGTCTAGCTCACGGAAGTGTCGTGTATCTTCGTTGAATGCTTGCAGGTGCAGAACGCTCCTGACCGCAGGGCCCACGGAAGATCCCAGCCCTTCCCACCACAGCCCTGTGACCATGGAGCCTGGGCATCCAGAAAGCAGCAGCACAGGGACTGAGAAACGGTCCCCCCCAGAGTTCAGGCTGAACAGCAGGGTGGGGCGACAAGAGGCAAGTCGGCCACCACAATTAAATGCAGATTTCTGTGGCTTGTTATACAATGATATTGTACTTATATCCAAATGGAATGACCATGTGACTTGCCAGGCAAGGGCCTAAATAATTATGTCTTTATGCTGTAATTATACAGTACTACCAAATTACAGAAATTAGAGGTAGAAAACAATAATGCTGCTAATGAAACCTTGTTTTCATTTGAGGTCGTTTTCCAAACAGGTCAGAGGGTTTTAGACTGTTTCCCAATGTCACTCCCCCAGAGGGAGAGAGGCTGCGGGCACGTGTAATCCCCATTTAGTAGAAAGGAAAACTAAGCCCCAGGGTTAACACAACTCCTTACAGACCACATTATGTCACTGATGGAACAAAGTCAGGAATAAAACGCTAGTCAATTATTCCTTCCACCTAGCCCCTGGGCTGTTCTGGCCCCGCATGCTCCTCCTGGGAAAACCCTTTGTTCTAACCCTCCAGGGCTTCTGAAAAGAAAGTTCCCAGGCTCTGAAAACCACTCCATGGTGTCCATTTAATTACTTTTTTTTT
>NW_028044619.1:0-440 GCF_054177405.1 Leptonychotes weddellii
AATTTTTTTAAATCTGAAAAACCAGAGGCTGAATTCAGGGCTACAACAGCTACCAGTGAATGAGGTAGAGATAATAGCAGGAAGCAAGCCAAAGAGAGGGAGCCTCAAATTTGGTTTATAAACCCTAACAAAATTTGTGGGTGATCTCTGAATCATGTGGATGTGAAGAAGACTCAATGCAGTCCAGCTCAGAACTGAGACTTGACCTTCTACTTACCTAACTGCCACGTAATTTGCATTTGAATTCAGTAGAGTGAATTTTCTGATCAAACAAGACAAAGATCAATACTCTTGGAGATTATAACAAAATTCATTTCCTTGATATGATCCAAAAGTATGTGACATACTAAGAACCAGGAAAATGTGAGCCATTCTCAAGGGAAAAGGCAATTAACAGAAGTAACTCTCAAATGATCCAATGCTGGGAGGAGCATCTGAAC
>NW_028044620.1:0-440 GCF_054177405.1 Leptonychotes weddellii
AAAATACACCTCTTATGCAGAATGCCATTTTATACTTAGAAGCACAGAAAATGTTTCTTACATGGAAGGTGAGAGGAGAAGGCCTTCGAATTCGATTTGAACGTGTTACCTGTCCCCTTTTATCTGCCCTGCCTTCATGTTCTGCAGACCCGGACACCTATGGGAGCAGAGTCAGAGTCCGGTGCTTTCTGTCCCGGAGCCATGAAGTCCCATCGAGCGGCGGCGGACTCAACGGGACTCCTAGAGCCCGGCACTCACACCGGACAGCCTCATTGGCAGCCTCTTCACGAGCCAGGTAAACTCGTCTTTGGAGGACTCGACTCCTCTACCGGCATGGGAGGGGAAGAGAGAAATGCCAACAGTGCTCAAGTACTGAGTTTCCAGAAAAACCTTTCATGAACTGAATCTCCCCAATGCTCAGTACACGGTGACATACCACC
>NW_028044621.1:0-440 GCF_054177405.1 Leptonychotes weddellii
ACTATGTCTCTCCAGGTAAGTTTCTTACTGAAAAGAGGCTCAGAAACAAGATCCATGGGTCCAGAGGTTTTAGACTCACTTCCTCCATATCTGAGACGCTGTGAGGAGCGATACCTGCTCCCACCGCCCTGAGCTGCAGCCGAGTGATAGTCCGCCTCGGTCTCAGCCTGCAGCCCAGAGATGCGCAGAAGCCCTGCATCGGCCAAGGCATCTTTGAAGCCAGAGAAGCGGCTGGGGACCCCGGAGCCCTGGTGCTTATCGGAGTCTGAGGAGTAGTTCAGCAGACCCCGGGGAGGGCTCCCTGGCTGCTGCTGGATCCAGTAGATGTTAGAGCCGCCAACACTGATGTCCCTGCTCAGGGTGCAGGTGAGTCTGTCTGTCGTTCCCAGAGATGCAGAGAGGGAGGGCGGCCGGGTCAGCACGGGCTGGGACAGGGAGCC
>NW_028044622.1:0-440 GCF_054177405.1 Leptonychotes weddellii
CCATCCTATTAAATATAAGACTCTATGCGGGGGTGCCTGGGTGGCTCAGTTGTTAGGCATCTGCCCTCGGTTTGGGTCGTGGTCCCAGGGTCCTGGGATCGAGCCCCCTCTCAGGCTCCCTGCTCAGCGGGAAGCCTGCTTCTCCCTCTCACACTCCCCCTGCTTGTGTTCCCTCTCTCGCTGTGTCTCTCTCTGCCAAATAAATAAATAAAATCTTTAAAAAAAAAAAAAAAGACTTTATGCAGGGTGCTGAGGAAATAATAAAACGAATAAGAAATGACCCCTCCTAAAATTTGTATGGACCCACAAAAGACCCTGAATAGCCAAAACAATCTTGAAAAAGAAAAGCAAAGCTGGAAGCATCACAATTCTGGACTTCAAGTTATATTACAAAGCTGTAGTAATCAAAACAGTATGGTATAGTCATAAAAATAGACACA
>NW_028044623.1:0-440 GCF_054177405.1 Leptonychotes weddellii
AGTCTGCTTGGGATTCTCTATTTCCCTCTCCCTCTGCCCCTCCCGCCCCTGCTCCCATGCTCACTCGCTCTCTAATAAATAAACAAATCTTAAAAAAAAAAAAGAATGCTGTGAAGTTGACTTGAGATACATATATCTCTCCATATATATATGGAGAGAGAGATATGTAGATATACATATATATATAGAGAGAGAGAGAGAGACTTAAGATTTTTATATATAGTTAGATTTATATATATATATATATATATATATACACACACACATATATATAGAGAGAGAGATGTAGAGAGAGAGAGAGATACTGTGAAGACTATTTTTCAGGAACCCATTGGTAAAATTTAGTTTTGAGGTTAACACCATGAATTAAGAATTTGGTCTACTCACTGATATGAGGAATTCTTAATCTCAGGAAACAAACTGAGGGTTGCTGGAGTGGG
>NW_028044624.1:0-440 GCF_054177405.1 Leptonychotes weddellii
AATAATGTAACTGTAGAAAGAGAAATTAGAGTCGATCCCATTTATAACAGCACCAAAAACATGAGATACCTTGGAATAAACCTAACCAAAGAGGTAAAGGATCTATAGACTAGGAACTACAGAAAACTCATGAAAGAAGTTGAAGAAGACACAAAAAGATGGAAAAACTTTCCATGGTCATGGATCGGAAGTACAAACATTGTTAAAATGTCTATGCTGCCCAGAGCAATCTATACCTTCAATGCCATCCTGATCAAAATACCAATGGCATTTTTCAAAGTGCTGGAACAAACAATCCTAAAATTTGTATGGAATCAGAAAAGACCCTAAATCACCAAGGAAATGTTGAAAAAGAAAAACAAAGCTGGGGGCATCACGAGGCCTGATTTCAAGCTATATTATAAAACTGTGATCACCAAGACAGCATGGTACTGGCACAA
>NW_028044625.1:0-440 GCF_054177405.1 Leptonychotes weddellii
TAGAAATGGCATGGATTGGAAGAGTTTGGGTGACTGGCAGATTGCGGCCTTGGACAGCTGGGTGGGTGACCTAACGCCCATAGGAGGAGAAACGGTCTTGTGAGTGGTTCGTATTTGGCCGTCCCTGGGATAGAGGAGTCAGTGTGACCCCCAGGTGGAGATGGCCAGAGGCCATTGACTGTGCGGGTTCAGCAGGATCCCAGACCTGAAAACAGACCAAAAAGAAATGGCCAGCAATGTGGGGCAGATGGGGGTAAAGGACATATCAGTTAGAATGAGATTTAAAAACCGGCACCAACAGTAGCTTAAATAAGATAGAAGTTTATTTTTCTCAAAGTCCACACAGATAGACATTCCGGGACTGATGTCAGCTCAGCAAGTCATCAGGAACCCGGGTTCCTCTTATGGCACTGTTTTTCCATAGGCAGCTTATTGCCGCA
>NW_028044626.1:0-440 GCF_054177405.1 Leptonychotes weddellii
AGATGAAATAACCTTAAGGGAAATAAATATTTGCGGGGGACATAGTTATTCCTCAGCTTAATAAATTATACTCTAGGGGGGCGGAGCAAGATGGCGGAGGAGTAGAAGACCTGGATTTCGTCTCCTCTCAGGAATTCAGCTGGATAGGGATCAAACCATTCTGAACACCTACAAACTCAACAGGAGATCGAAGAAAGGAATAGCAACAACTCTCTGGACAGAAAAGCGACCACCTTCTGGCAGGTAGGACGTGCGGAGAAGTGAATCCGAGGCGATATTCGGGAGGATAGACGGCGGGGGAGGGGCCTCCGTCGGCCGCTTCTGGCAACTGAGAACCACGGAGCACAAAATCGGAACTTTTAAAAGTCTGCTCCGCTGAGGGACGAAACTCTGGTGGCTAAGCGGGGGGTGGAACCCTCCGGGACAGTGTGGTCTCAGAA
>NW_028044627.1:0-440 GCF_054177405.1 Leptonychotes weddellii
TAAATGTTGATGATGAATTAAAAAACACTGGGTGCCTGGGTGGCTCAGATGGTTAAGCGTCTGCCTTCGGCTCAGGTCATGATCCCAGGGTCCTGGGATTGAGTCCCACATCGGGCTCCCTGCTCCTTGGGAGCCTACTTCTCCCTCTGCCTCTCTCTCTCTGTCTCTCATGAATAAATAAAAATAATTTAAAAAAAAAAATCTTAAAAAAATAAAAAACATTAAAAATGTTCAACATTTTGGGGCGCCTGGGTGGCTCAGTTGGTTAAGCGACTGCCTTCGGCTCAGGTCATGATCCTGGAGTCCCGGGATCGAGTCCCGCATCGGGCTCCCTGCTCGGCAGGGGGTCTGCTTCTCCCTCTGACCCTCCCCCCTCTCATGTGCTCTCTGTCTCTGTCATTCTCTCTGTCTCAAATGAATAAATAAAATCTTTAAAAAAA
>NW_028044628.1:0-440 GCF_054177405.1 Leptonychotes weddellii
CCTGATATGGGACTCGATCCCGGGACTCCAGGATCATGACCTAAGCCGAAGGCAGTCGCTTAACCAACTGAGCCACCCAGGCGCCCCATATGTAGCATTATTTCTAATGGACAAAAGGAGAGAAGTCAGAACTTGATGGTACATTTTCTTCTCTCCCATTGCTGGGTGTCAGCCCCGTGGTTTGATTTTATCCTATGTATAAGCTGTTACCATTACATGAATATGGGCAGAAGACATGAGACTCATGGGTCCGAGACAAAGAACTTTATTACTCACAACAACAGCAAAAAGCATAAGCATCGGTATACTTGCACCAGTTGTGCCTAATCCCCGTGTTTCATGAGGTGCTGAGCAGGGCCTGGATATGTGTCTGCATGTGCAGGAGGTCATGTAACAGGAGAGGAACCGTAGCATTGGTGAATCCACAACTTTGTTGCAAG
>NW_028044629.1:0-9411 GCF_054177405.1 Leptonychotes weddellii
AGGGCATGTATTGAATGGAGCACTGGGTGTTATATGCAAACAATGGATCATGGAACACTACATCAAAAACTAATGATGTAATGTATGGTGATTAACATAACATAATAAAATAAAATTAAAAAAAAGAAAACAATCCCATTTATAATTTCACCAAAAATAATAAAATACCTAGGGATATTACTCAGCCATCAGAAAGGATGAATACCCACCATTTGCATCGACATGGATGGAACTGGAGGGGATTATGCTAAGTGAAATAAGTCAAGCAGAGAAAGACAATTATCATATGGTTTCATTTATATGTGGAACATAAGGAATAGCATGGAGGACATTAGGAGAAGGAAGGGAAAAATGAAGGGGGGATATCAGAGGGGAGATGAACCATGAGAGACTATGGACTATGGGAAACAAACCGAGAGTTTCAGAGGGGAGGGGGGTGGGAGGATGGGTTAGCCTGGGGATGGGTATTAAGGAGGGCACGTATTGCATGGAGCATTGGGCGTTATACGCAAACAATGAATCATGGAACACTATACCAAAAACTAATGACGTACTGTATGGTGACTAACATTATATAATAAATAAATAAAAATAAATAAATAGTTAAAAAAATTAAAATTTCCTTTAAAAAAAATACTTAGGAATAAACTTAACCAAGGAGGTGAAAGACTTGTACTCTTAGAACTATAAAACACTGATAAAGGAAATAAAAGATGACACAAACAAATGGTAAGAGATTCCATATTCATTGATTAGGAGAACCAATATTGTTAAAATTTCCATATTACGCAACGCAATCTACAGATTTAACACAATCCCTATCAAAATACCAACATTTTCCACAAAACTAGAACAAATAATCCTAAATTTGTGTGGAACCACAAAAGACCCTGAATAACCAAAGCAATCTTGAAAAAGAACAAAATTGGAGATATTGCAATCCCAGATTTCAAGACATACTACAAAGCTATAGTAATCAAAATGGTATGGTATGGGCACAAAAACAGTAGATCAATGGAACAAAATACAAAGCCCAGAAATAAACCTATGTTTTTATGGTCAATTAATCTATGACAAAGGAGGCAAGAATATGCAATGGGAAAAAGACAGTCTCTTTAACAAATGGTGTTGAGAAAACTGGACAGCTACCTGACAAAGAATAAAATCTTGAGCACTTTTTTACTCCATCCACAAAAATAAACTCAAAATGGATTAAAGACCTAAATGTGAGACTTGAAAGCATAAGATTCCTAGAGGAAAACACAGGCACTTATCTCTTTGACATCAGCTATAGAAACATTTTTCTAGATATGTCTCCTTTGGGTAGGGAAACAAAAGCAAAATCAAACTATTGGCACTACATCAAAATAAAAAGCTTTTGAATAGAAAAGCAAATCATCAAAAAGAAAAGCAAATCATCAACAAAACAGAAAGACACCCTACTGAATGGGAGGTGTTTGAAAATGATATATCCAATAAAAAGTTAATATTCAAAATATATAAATAACTTATACAAACTCAGCACCAAAACCCCAAATAATCCAAGTAAAAATGGGCAGAGGATATAAACAGACATTTTTACAAAGTAGACATACAGATGGTCAAGAGACACGTGAAAAGATGCTCAATATCACCAATCATGAGGAAACTGTAAATCAAAACCACAATGAGATATCACCTGACATATGTTAGAATGGCTTAAATAAAACACACAAGAAATAACAAGTGTTGACGAAAATGTGGAGAAAAAGGAACCCACCTGCACTGTTGGTGAGAATGCAAGCTGGTGCAACCACTGTGGAAAACAGTATGGATGTTCCTCAAAAAGTTAAAAACAGAATTACCACATGATCCAGTAATTCCCCTACTGGGTATTTATCCAAAGGAAAAAAAAACACTAATTCAAAAAGATACGTGGACCCCTATATTTACTGCAGCATTATGTAAATAGCCAAGATATGGAAGCAACTCAAGTGTCCATCCATAGATGAATGGAAAAAAGGTCACACACACACACACACACACACACACACAATGTAATATTACTCAGCCATAAAAAAGAATTTGTAACAACAACATGGATGGACCTAGAGGGTATAATGTTAAGTGAAATAAGCCAGAGGAAGACAAATACCATATGATTTCACTCACATATAGAATTTAAGAAACAAAACAAAGGAACAAAGGGGAAAAAAAAGAGACAAACCAAAAAATGACGCTTAACTATAGATAACAAACTGGTGTTTGCCAAAGGGGAGGTGGGTGGGAGGATGGGTGAAACCGGTAAAGGGGATTAAGAGTACACTTACCATGGTGAGCAGTAATAATGCACAGAATTGTTGAATCATTATATGGTACACATGAAATTAATATAACACTGTATGTTAATTATAGTTGAATAAAAAAGGTAAAATAAAATAATAGCAAAAAGAAAAAACAAAACCTAAACCTGATATGCAGCTTTGGAACAAAATATTTAATGGCTGGAGAGAAAACTGAGATGATTACACATTAAATATGTATATCTTTCTGTATTCCCCCATCCCACCAGGAAAAAATAAAATAAAGAAAATGAAGTGTTAATATTTGCTATAATAATTATCACTTTGGTGCTTACTCTTTGCCAACCACTGTTTGAAGGGCTTAACAAGTATTAGCTATTTATTTATTTATTTATTTGTCAGAGAGAGAGAGAGAGCACGCACAAGCACGGGGAGTGGCAGGAAGAGGGAGAAGCAGGCTCACCGCTGAGCAAGGAGCCTGATGTGGGACTCGATCCCAGGACCCTGGGATCATGATTTGAGCCGAAGGCAGATGCTTAACCCACTGAGCCACCCAGATATCCCAAGGATTAGCCATTTAATCTCTACTGCAACTCTGTGAGGAAGATATACTTATTATCACCATTTTACCAATGAGGAGACTGAGGCACAGAGAGTTTAACTTGCTTAAGGTCGCACAGCTTGTAAGTAAACAGATTCTCACAATTATCCTGAGCCTGGTTACAAACTGGGTAGAGTCACCCTCTCATGGGAATGAGTTTAGGGTCACTTACAATAATAGTAAGACCACAAATCATTGCTATGAAGAAGATGATAATTTTAGTTTGACAGTAGATAATCCTTAAAAAAAATCACACATGGTTACTGATCAGGTTTGAGGGACACATAATGTGAAAAAACTGCAAATGGATGTGAGTGGTCAGTAGAAAGATTAAGAAGAAAATAAAAGGTTGTAAGTCCAGGAAGCAAAGTGTATCAAATGACCACTTTTGGTAATACTGAAGGTAGAAATCCCATGATAAATATTCATACAATGGACCATAGCTCATGTTAGGTAGACATGAGACCCTGGAGACTGCTGTCCCCATGGCATGGTGCTGTAATCATGCATTGTTATGAGAGGTAATTTTACATATTTTTATGCTATTTGTCTTCTCCTGGGAACTGTACCAAACAGAGTACTACTGGATCTTTGGTAAAAATGTGGTACAAGAATCTAAGATATCATTATTGTAAAATACATTTATATTGAAAAAAAATATTAAGGGTAAAAATAGACCTTGCTTATCATTAATGAAGCATGGTTTTTTTCCAAGGCAAAGAAGATAAAAGCTTCCCTAAAATTCCACCAACAACTGATGTTAAACAAGGAATGCTGAAGAGGGGTAGAAGAAGCTGATTCCAGAATTTAACAGTTTGACTCCTACAGTACTGTCACCTGTTCGGTTTTCTTTGACAGGGCAGGAACTGGAGCTGTCTCTTGCTGCATCATTTCTGGGTCTCCTCCTCCTTCATCATCTGATGCTTCTACAAAATATAAAGTTTAAAAATTAGAAAAGCATCTCTCTTTCTTTCTCCCATTGCTAGTGCAATCTTGGTACCACCTTTCTAGAAGGTTCTATCCCTTGACTCAGTAATTCTACCTCTAAAAAGCTGAATTCAAGGAAACAATCCAAAATATGGAGATTTAAGCACCAAGATGTCAGTCTTATTCATAAAACTGCAAAACTGAAGATTATCTAGATGTCTAACTTTTGAGAATGTTTAATTATGGAGCACTTAAACTGATTTTACAGATATTAAACTCCTCATTTTCAGATAAGAAAATTGTGGTTTAGAGGGGTAAAACAATTTGCCCGAGGTCACACACCTGGGAACTCAGATCTGTTTGAGTCCAAAGTCTTCTCCACAAGAGATACTACCTGCCCTGAAAAACAGTAGCTCTTGATACCTGTGTGCTAGCCCAAGGGGGAATGTTAAGAGACTGTGACAAAAAGATTACAGATCATGAGAAACACTTATTTTGAATTTTTTAAATCTTTCAACAATGGAAAAAAGAAATTCTTACTCTAAGATTTAGGAAAAATCAAAGTTTTAACAGTTTCTCTGTTTATAAAGCTCTACTGAGGAAACATAGCAACCATAGCCTCTTACTTCCCATAATGCCATACTACCTTCCAGATTTTAGTGGTTGCTCTCCTTATCTATCTATCATCTCTCTATCTACACTTCAAATCCCTACTGCTTTTTTTTAAATTTAAATTTTAGTTAGTGAACATACAGTGCAATATTGGTTTCTGGAGTAGAATTCAATGATTCATCACTTATGTACAACACACAGCACTCATCACAGCAAGTGCCCTCCTTAATACCCATCACCCATCTAGCCCATCCCCCACCCAACTCCCCCCATCAACCCTCAGTTTGTTCTCTATAGTTAAGAGTCTCTTATACTTTATTTCCCTCTCCCCCTTTTTTTCTTTCTCCCCTTCCCATATGTTCATCTATTTTCTTTCATAACTTCCACATATGAGTGAGATCATATGGTATTTGTCTTTCTCTGAATGACACCTCACTTAGCATAATACACTCTAGCTCCATCCATGTCATTGCAAAAGGCAAGATTTCATTTTTTGGATGGCTGAGTAATATTCCATTGTGTGTGTGTGCGTGCATATATATATATACATATACATCCCACCTCTTCTTTATCTATTCATCAGTTGATGGACACTTGGGTTCTCTCCATAATTTGGCTATTGTTGATAACGCTGCTATAAACATCAGGGTGCATGTACCCCTTTGAATCTGTATTTTTGTATCCTTTAGGTAAATACCTCATAGTGTAATTGCTGGATCATAGAGTAGCTCTATTTTTAACTTTTTGAGGAATCTCCATACTGTTCTCCAGAGTGGCTGCACCAGTTTTCATTCCCACCAACAGTGCAAGAGGGTTCCCCTTTCTCTGCATCCTCGCCAACACCTGTTGTTTCTTTTGTTGTTAATTTTAGCCATTCCAACAGGTGTGAGGTGGTATCTCAGCATGGTTTTGATTTGTATTTCCTTGATGATGAGTGATTTGAACATCTTCTCATGTGTCTGTTAGCTATCTGGATGTCTTCTTTGGAAAAATGTCTATTCATGTCTTCTGCCCATTTCTTACCTGGATTATTTGTTTTCTGGTGTTGAGTTTGATAAGTTCTTTATAGATTTTGGATACTAACCCTTTATCAGATATATCATTTGCAAATATCTTCTCCCATTCTGTAGACAAAATTTGTTTATTGTTTCCTTCACTGTGCAGAACTTTTTATCTTGATGAAGTCCCAATAGTCCATTTTTGCTTTTGTTTCCCTTGCCTCTGGCAATGTGTCTAGTAAGAAGCTTCTACAGCCAGTCAAAGAGGTTTCTGCCTGTGGTCTCCTCTAGGATTTTGATATTTCCTACCTCACATTTTGGTCTTTCATCCATTTTGAATTTATTTTTGTGTATGGTGAGAGAAAGTGGTCCAGTTTCATTCTTCTGCATGTTGCTATCCAGTTTTTCAACAAGTGGTTGCTCTCTTTAAATACATTTTTTGAATCTTTAAAAGGCTTTACTCATTCTCTTTGAATTTCTCTATGTATATCAAAGTCAGCCCAAAATGTGAATTTGTGAGCAACTTTGGTCAGAATTCATATTTAGGTCCAAATAACCAATCTGGTAATCCTGTGCTTTTAAATGTTTGTACACTGTGGTGGTTAATTTTATGTGTCATCTTGGTTGGGTCACAGAGTACCCAGATATTTGGTCAAACATTATTCTGGGTGTTTCTGTTAGGGTATTTTTGGATGAGATTACATTTGAATGGTAGACTGAATAAAGCAGATTGCCTTCCCTCATGTGGGTGGGCCTCATTAGATGAAGACCTGAATAGAACAAAAAGGCTGAACCTCTGCTGAATAAGAGAATTTTTTTTCTGCCTTTGGACTTGAACTGAAACATCAGCTCTTCCTGCATCTAGAGCCTGCCAGCCTTCAGACTAGAACTACACCATCAGCTGTCCTGGTTCTCAGGCCTTCCGACTAGGATTGGAACCTGGGTTCCAGCTTGCCAATTCACAATGCAGATGCTGGGACTTGCAAGAGTCACAGAGTGCATAGGCGAACTACTTCTTTTATATACAGATAGATACAGATATGTATCTCCTATTGGTTCTGTTTTTCTAGAGAACTCTGATTAAGACACATACTTTTAACTGTATAGCATGAAAAAAAAAGGCTTCTACCCATGGAATAATAGCAGGTAGGAGATTAATAGGGCTTTAAAATGATTATGTTGGCATTAAAAGTATTTATAGGATTTCTGCTTCCAGAAAGGTACTACTACTAGTAGTAGTAGTAGTAGTAGTATTAGTAGTAGTAGTATTTTTCCCTATTCCTCCTGCTAAGTACAGCTAAAAATCCTGGACCTTATATATAAAACAAACATAGGCAGTCTTTGAAAGGTAGAGAGAAGAAGGTACTTTGGGGGACCTTTTGGGGTATAAGGGGCAACATAGCAGTTAGCTCCCTGGGTTTTCTTTTTGTCTCATTATCTCAGGCTTGGGATTAAAGAAGCCATAATTTGGAAATGCCAATGGGAGCAGACAAAAAAGCCCCAATGAACATCTGTTCTGTTTAACAAAATGACCAGGAAAGAGGCCACCTAGCAAGATGGAAAATGTTTAGATAAAAACTATTTGACTCCAAAATTAAAGAACTGTGGCCTTCCCCCATTAGCAAAGGCTGAGTGGGGAGCCTAGACTTCCACACTTGCCAGGCTGTAATGAGGCACCCCAACTCCCTCTCCCTCCTCCACCTTTCACCAGGGTGGTATCAGAGATGATCAAGCAGTGACTGAACTCCCAAAGGGATTTTCATTCCTTAAGGGTAATAACAAACCCCTGTTCCCCCCTCCTATCACTACCACCACCATTGCAGTATCAATAGAGACCACAGGGTAAGCCTTGAATTCCATTTCCTCTGGGCAATAATGAAGTGCACCTCTCCCTCCCCACTAGGGTAGTGTTAGAGAAGGACTAGAAGAGAGTGATCACTTTCCATATTGCCCAGTAAAAAGGCCACACCTACCCTAGTGGTTTTAGCAACCACTTAAAAAGCTATACAAATGAATACACTCAAAAACACTAAGATAAATCAAAATAGAATTCTAAAAATGTTCAAGTAACCCACAGGAAGGCAAAAAAGAGAAAATAGAGAAATTAAAAACAGCAAACAGAAAGAACGGAATAAAATAGTAGATTTAAACCCTTACATATCAATAATTACATTAATGTAAATGGCCTAAAAATGCAAATTTAAAGATAGAGATTGACAGAGTAGATTAGAAAACATGACCTAACTATGTTATTTACAAGAAACTTACCTCAAGTATAACAACATAACAAGTTGAAAGCAAAATGATGGAAAAAATATAACATACAAATATATATTTTTAAAGATTTTATTTATTTGACAGAGAGAGAGAGGGCACAAGCAGGTGGAGTGGCAGGCTTTCCACTGAGCAGAGAGCCCGATGCAGGGCTCAATCCTAGGACCCTGGGATCATGACCTGAGCCAAAGGTAGATGCTTAACCGACTAAGCCACCCAGATGCCCCACAAATATTTTTTTAAACGATTTTATTGGGGCGCCTGGGGCACCAGTTTGTTCTCTATAGTTAAGAGTCCATTTCTTTGGGTGCCTGGGTGGCTCAGTCATTAAGCGTCTGCCTTTGGCTCAGGTCATGATCCCAGGGTCCTGGGATCGAGCCCCACATCAGTCTCCCTGCTCAGGGGGAAGCCTGCTTCTCCCTCTCCCACCCACCCCTGCTTGTGTTCTCTGTCTCTCTGTGCCTTTGGCTCAGGTCATGATCCCAGGGTCCTGAGATCAAGCCCCACATCGGTCTCCCTGCTCAGGGGGAAGCCCGCTTCTCCCTCTCCCACCCCCCCTGCTTGTGTTCTCTCTCTCTCTGTGTCTCTTTCTGTCAAATAAATAGGTAACATCTTTAAAATATATATATAAATAAATAAAAAGATTTTATTTATTTATTTGAGAGAGAAAGCAAGAGAAAAGAGCACGAACAGGGGAGAGGGCCAGAGGGAGAAAGAGAAGCAGGCTCCCCACTGAGCAGGGAGCCCAACGTGCGGCTCTATCCCAGGACCCTGGGATCAGGACCTGAGCTGAAGGCAGACGCTTACCCGACTGAGCCACCCAGGCACTCCAACATACAAATATCAATCAAAAGAAAGCAGAGTGGCTATATTAATATCAAATAAAGGACTTCAGAGTGAAGAAAATTACCAGAGAAAGAGGACATTATATAATGATAAAAGAGTGGATCTGTCAAGGAGGCATAGCAATCCTTAATGTGTATGCACCAAACAACAGTCACAAAATATAGGAAGCAAAAACTGATAGAAATGAAAGAAGAAACAGACAAAAGTACAGTTAATTTGCAAAGTTCAACAGACCTCTCACAAGAACTGAGAATGACTAGACAGAAAATCAGCAAGGATATAGAAGAACTAAGTGATAACCATTAACCAATAGGATCTGATCAACATTTGCACTCAACACTCCACTCAACAGAATACACATTCTTTTTAAATGTTATGGAACATATCCTAAAATAGATCATATTCTAGGACATAAAATATCAACAAATTTAAAAGAAACTGATAAACAGTATGTATAAAAAACTTACAGCAAATATTATACTTAATAATGAAAGACTGAATGCTTTCTCCCTGACTGGAAACAAGGCACAGATGTCTGCTCTGACCAGAATTATTCAACATAGTGCTAGAACTTTTAATCAGTGTAATAAGGCAAGAAAAGAAATGAAAGTCATATACATCAGAAAGGAAGACATCAAACTGCTCCCATTTGCAGATGACATGATTGTTTACATAGAAAATCCCAAGAACTCTAAAAAAACTTTTCCCAACCCCCAAACCCTGCTAGAACTGAGTTTAGCAAAGTTGCAGAATAAAAGATAAACATGTAATTTTATTTCTATATACTAGCAATGAACATATGAACACAAAAATTAAAAATACAATACCATTTACAATTGCTAAAAAAACCCTAAAATACTTTTTTTTTTTT
>NW_028044630.1:0-440 GCF_054177405.1 Leptonychotes weddellii
GGGGGAAATCAGAGGGAGAGATGATCCATGAGAGACTATGGACTCTGAGAAACAAACTGAGGGTTTGGGCTGGGTGGGGGGGTGCGGGACGGGTTAGCTTGGTGATGGGTATTAAGGAGGGCGCTTACTACATGGAGCGCTGGGTGTTATATGAAAACAATAAATCGGGGATCACCACATCAAACACTCATGATGTATTGTATGGTGACTAACATAACATAATAAAATTAAATTAAATTAAAAATAAATAAATAAACTCAGAACCGTCATATTGTGGTTGTTGCGATCTTAATGGTTGAAACCACTGGAGTTGCTGTGAGGGTCTGAGATCAACATGGGCTGAGCCGAGGAGGGAGAGGTCAATTCAGTGTCCTTGCCATGTGTGTGACCTGGCCATTATCCTAAGTTCCTCATCTCTTGCTTCCTAAAGTCCAAAACCC
>NW_028044631.1:0-440 GCF_054177405.1 Leptonychotes weddellii
CTTGACGCGAGCCTCTTTGCTAGTGAGGAACAACAAGATGGTGTCCACGTGACTGGAAGTACAAACTGACAGCCTTGGTTCTTTTGTACCTCCTGGAGGCTTCATTACATGTGTGACACTTCTTTATCTGGCAAATACCACACGCCAGCCCTCTTTGGGTGACTAGCAGTTTAGCAGCCTCAAAGACAAAGTCCTGCCCACCTCTACAGCTCCTCTCTCCCCCAATCCACTGACTTCTTGAACTAGATTCCCGAGACTCTGTCATGCACAATAAGGGTATTAGGTAGAGACAGAACTGCAGAAGCCACCAATATCCTTTGGTTTACCTTGGGAAGGACTGGAGTCCTTGGGAGAGAAACATATCCAGAGGAGGAAGAAGGGAGAAGGAATGAAGCAAAGGCATGGACAGGGAGGAGGGGAGAGTCTGACGAGAGAGGAGA
>NW_028044632.1:0-440 GCF_054177405.1 Leptonychotes weddellii
TCCAAGGCACACAAAATGAAGACAATGAGAAAGGATTTGTTTTTTCTACTGGATTAGAAAGCTAAATTTAGTAATACCCAAAATAGGAAATGGACATTCTTAAGTACTTTTGGTAAAACTACACATTGGCTCAAACTTCCAAAGTCATAGAAATCTTAAAGATGTTGTTAGTTTGACTCCGCAATTTCACCTCTAGACCCTTCTTCTGAGTAAAATATAAGGGTATATCTTAAAACATTTGCAAAATGTTTTAATAGCAAAAAAAGGAGAGGTATCTAGAATGTTTCTGATCTATCATTTAAATAAGAAAAGCTATCCAGTGCAGAGAAAGGGGAACCCTCCTACACTGTTGGTGGGAATGCAAACTGGTGCAGCCGTTCTGGAAAACAGTATGGAGGTTCCTCAAAAAGTTGAAAATAGAGCTACCAAATGATCCAGCA
>NW_028044633.1:0-440 GCF_054177405.1 Leptonychotes weddellii
ATTTATTTGCGAGAGAGAGAATGAGAGACAGAGAGCATGAGAGGGAGGAGGGTCAGAGGGTCAGAGGGAGAAGCAGACCCCCTGCTGAGCAGGGAGCCCGATGCGGGACTTGATCCCGGGACTCCAGGATCATGACCTGAGCCGAAGGCAGTCGCTTAACCGACTGAGCCACCCAGGCGCCCGGTACACAAGCTATTTAAATGAATTGGAAAACTTATTTAAAAATTTTTTTAATTTAAATTCAATTTAGTTAACATATAGTGTATTATTAGTTTCAGGGGTAGAGTTTAGTGATTCACCAGTTGCATATAACAGTGCTCATCACATCACGTGCCCTCCTTAATGCCCATCACCCAGTTACCGCCCCGACCCCCCACCCCTCCAGCAACCCTCAGTTTGTTTCCTAGAGTTAAGAGTCTCTTACGGTTTGTCTCCCTCTC
>NW_028044634.1:0-440 GCF_054177405.1 Leptonychotes weddellii
GCAGACGGGAAGACAGGAAGTCACAGAAGGTAAGTGGCTGATTCCAGGTCATAGAGCTGGTAAACCGCAGACAAGACCCTGGGCCAGATCTCCTGACTTCTGGTTCAGGATGGTCCCATTCAATCAGGACACATCAGAACCTGAGCAGCACATATCAGTTATGAGGGTGTGAGGGAAGATACCTCAGAAAGTTAAGTCTGTAATTAGAAAACTGGGTTTGAAAGAATACAGGGGCTTTTGCAATCTGCTCTAGATACTGTACAACCAACAGTCTCTCATCCCATCCTTCATCACAGAGTAGAGAGTTCTAGTTTCAAGACAAAGGCTAAAGCTGTTTAAACTTGAATCGTAACCACCTTGACCTTAACAGAATGCTTTTACAGTTTCTGTAAATGTCTTACCCTTTAATAATTAATTACACAATAAACCCCTGGCCAGAC
>NW_028044635.1:0-440 GCF_054177405.1 Leptonychotes weddellii
CTTATCTTGGTTTTAAAGTTGTGTTTCCAGTGCAAATTCCAGCAGAATTTAGGCAAAAGCTGAACAGACATGTATTTTTGTTTGCTAAATGTAGAATGGACAAAACCATTGCATTCTTGTACACTGATTTGAAATGCTGTAAATATTTCCCGATTTGTATTGATTCTCTTTAAATATAAAATGTAAATAAAATTACCAAAAAAAAAAAAAAAAAAGAATACAGACCTTTTTTAGTTTTCACCATTTTTAACCTACATTTTATGTATATGTATATTTCCATATAATTTTATTCTATGTATAGATTTTAATAACCATCACTACAATCAAGATATAGAATTATTCCATCACCCCAAAAAACTCCCTCATACTACCTCTGAATTCATACCTACTCACTACCCTACTCTTGTTCTGTCCCTTGGAAACCACTAATCTGTTTGTCA
>NW_028044636.1:0-440 GCF_054177405.1 Leptonychotes weddellii
ACCCAGGAGCCCCCTTACACCTGAATTTAGCTCAATGATTTGAAATCATTAGGTAGTTATTTTCTAAATAAAGGTTCATAGCTGAGTCCATATGTATTGGAAGTTGGCTGTATAACTGGAAGCTTGCAAAATTAACGATGTAGAAGAAATGTTTATTAAAGGATAAATCATTTATCCTTAATTTGAAACCTATATTATTAAATCTCAATAGTAATCACAGTAATTGTTTAGAACATAAACTAAGAAAAACTTTTGTGGAGGAGCATTCTATCAGTGACGTTTAGAATTGACAGTGCAATAATAAAAAAAGATAAATTTTAATAGGTGTTTAAATTGTTTTAAAATTTTCTACATGCAATGCTTTCCTTTCACGCTTACATTTGGTTGCCTACACTTGCTTTATGTTTTTTTGTTGTTGTTGTTATAATTAGAAAATATAA
>NW_028044637.1:0-440 GCF_054177405.1 Leptonychotes weddellii
GCAGACGGGAAGACAGGAAGTCACAGAAGGTAAGTGGCTGATTCCAGGTCATAGAGCTGGTAAACCGCAGACAAGACCCTGGGCCAGATCTCCTGACTTCTGGTTCAGGATGGTCCCATTCAATCAGGACACATCAGAACCTGAGCAGCACATATCAGTTATGAGGGTGTGAGGGAAGATACCTCAGAAAGTTAAGTCTCTAATTAGAAAACTGGGTTTGAAAGAATACAGGGGCTTTTGCAATCTGGTCTAGATACTGTACAACCAACAGTCTCTCATCCCATCCTTCATCACAGAGTAGAGAGTTCTAGTTTCAAGACAAAGGCTAAAGCTGTTTAAACTTGAATCGTAACCACCTTGACCTTAACAGAATGCTTTTACAGTTTCTGTAAATGTCTTACCCTTTAATAATTAATTACACAATAAACCCCTGGCCAGAC
>NW_028044638.1:0-440 GCF_054177405.1 Leptonychotes weddellii
CTCTCTCTCAAATAAATAAATAAAAAAAATCTTTAAAAATAAATAAATAAATAAATAAATAATAAAATAAAAAATAAAAGAGACCTGAGGACAGAAATGGTGTCTGTTTTGCCACAAGGTCATTTGCCTTACCTGACATAGCACCCCGCACAGAGTAGGTGTTTGTAGCGGACATTGAGAGGGAGGAGGGTTGGGAGGGTCAGAGGGAGAAGCAGACTCCCTGCCGAGCAGGGAGCCCGATGCGGGACTCGATCCCGGGACTCCAGGATCATGACCTGAGCCGAAGGCAGTCGCTTAACCAACTGAGCCACCCAGGCGCCCTGTAGCGGACATCGAGAAAGGATACCCACTCAGCCATTCCCATTCCCTTCTTCCCCCATTTGAGGAGGGTCCATGCAACTCAGGAGAGGCTCACCAATCTCATCTCCTCAAAGGTTATC
>NW_028044639.1:0-440 GCF_054177405.1 Leptonychotes weddellii
AAGAAGAAGATAGCAGGAGGAGAAGAATGAAGGGGGGAAAATCGGAGGGGGAGATGAACCATGAGAGACGATGGACTCTGAAAAACAAACTGAGGGTTCTCGGGGGAGGGGGGTGGGAGGATGGGTTAGCCTGGTGATGGGTATTAAAGAGGGCACGTTCTGCATGGAACACTGGGTGTTATGCACAAACAATGAATCATGGAGCACTACATCAAAAACTAATGATGTAATGTATGGCGATTAACATAACAATAAAAAAATTAAGAAAAAAATTGCCCCTTGAGCAACATGGCTTTGAACTGCAAGGATCTACTTATACACGGGTTTCTTTCAACAAATTATACGGACAGGATGTAAATGTACTTTCTCTCCCTTAGCTCGTTTTATTGTAAGAATATGGTATATAACACATATAACAAGCTTTGTGCAGTGGCAGTATC
>NW_028044640.1:0-9411 GCF_054177405.1 Leptonychotes weddellii
AAAAAAAAAAAGAAAAGAAACCCTGATCTTGTTACAGGTTGGGGTTATCGTGCAAAGCCAGAGACTTCCTTTCCCATGCTTTTAATACCACATTGATTGCTTCAGTATGGGAACACAGCCTACTGCTGAATTTTTACCCGTTTTATTTCTCTCCTAGTAATTCAGGTGAAGATTTTAGGTCACAAGTTTTTGCCATGAAAACGACTATCCACTAAGGAGACAAATTGTCAAAGCAGGGGTTAGACCTATCTCAGAATCGTGGCTTTAGTGCTTACTGTAAATATTAGAAAGTGTGATTATGTATGGTGACCTATAATAGCCATTATTATTCATAATAGTTGGATACACAAAATAATGTTACTATATTTTCAGTTTGGATTCGGATTCATTGTTGGGTTGGTTCACCAGTATGGTGGGATTTGTTTTTTTTTTTTTTTTTTGGTAGGAAGAAACCTGTGAGAGAGGAGAGTAACAAAGATGAAAAATTCTGGGCTTTGGAGGACGTGGGAAAGAAAACACAGCAATCATTTCTTCAATATTTTCTATGGGGCAGGTTCTGTGCTGGGCGATGTGGCCTTGTCCGTCTTCAGGAAGACCCTGGGAGTTTGCACTAGTTTTCCTGTCACAGGTAGGAGATGAAGATTCAGAAAAGTCCGGGTCGTTTGCTTAAAATCTCAGAGTTGAGTGGTGAAGCAGATCTCCTGCCCTCACTACAATTAGTTGGCCAGCACATTGCCTCTTCGAGACACCTGGACTAGGTCTAGAAAAAAAGCTACTACTTCTCCTTATTGTAGCGTTTGGGGCTAAATTCTCCCCAAAGCCTCCAATTAGAAAAGCTAGACTTTTGCTTAAAACCAAACCAAAACGCAAACAAGCAAATGGTATACTTTTCAGTGCAGCTGGGCTCATAGAAAATAGGGGAAATCTTCAACCATTCCTCCTGAATCCCTCCATGCTGAGATTCTGCAGCTGGATCGATTTGCTCCAGGAGAGTAATCATGTCTGGGGCAGTCGCTGGGATGACTTAGCTGCCCTGAACGAATGACTTTCTTTCTACCAAATGCCCAGTGTGGTTGACAAGACCACTCCACACTTCCCATAACCCCAACCCCCTCATGTCATCTGTCACGGCTACCTGATGACCCGTTACTCATCGTTCACCTCTATTTCTTCACAACCAACCACAGATTAGAGTCTTGGTAACTGTGATGACACGGGGATACCAAGGGTTATCTCTACTCCACTTCTAGCAAAAATTAGCTTAATCTGGCATTTTTAGAAAGCAGAGCCTGAGACGAAATGTTAAGGGTAAGTACCACTGAGGCATGTGATCCAGAGAGAGGGGTGGGTTGAGGGTTGGGGAGACCAAACAGGGAAAGGGGGGTAGACAATGCAAAGACGGATTGCCAGCCAGGCAGAGATGAGAAACGTCTTGCTTAGAATGGGACCGTCTGAGGACCCACCTGAAATACATCTTAGGAACATCTCTCTAGGGAAAGAGAGGGAGACACATTTATTCATTCATCTCACATTTGGTAAAATGATGGCTCCACCAGCGTCTGATCTTCTCGCTTGTAGGTGCTTGTGCATGAGTTCTGAGTGAGTTCCACAGCAGAGCTGGACTCAGCACCAACATAAACGGCACATGAACCCTGGAGCAGAAAGTACAGGCCCGATGAGAGCAGCTAGAAGGCTAGAAGCTGGTTTCAAACCTGGAGAGAACCAGTCACTGCTGCTGTGGCTGGAAGGACAGGAGGCCAAGGGAAGATCTGCAGAAGTCACGTGCACTGAGAACCTCCATGGCTCGGCAAGGGCACTCTTAGGTATAAAACCAACAGAAATGCCTACATAAGTGCAGCATTATTTATTAAAAAAAAAAACCCCAAATGGTAAGAAATCAAGGTGCATCACCCGTGAATGAAGTGCAGAAACGTGATGTTGAACGCAGCAAGGTAGATACAGGAGAATATAAACTTGATCTAATTTCATTCAAAAATAGGCAGGTTCCATCTCAGAGGTTCCAAGTTAGCACGGTGCTTGCCTCTGGGAAATAGAGAATGTAGAGTGGCTGCAGTCGGTCGTGTCTCCAGACCCCCGTTAGCACCAGGGCACTCGCCCTCCTGGCTGCTTTGGGGGTCGGCGGCGGCTTGCTGTTCCCACTTGTCCCATTTCTTTGCCAAATGGGAGCCATCTTGCCCGGGAGCTATGCCCCTCCCCCAAACCAGACCTCAACTGAGGACTGATTGACACATGAGTACAAAAGCCTGGTCCCTTTGCCTCATGGTGGGACTAACTCTGATTCAAGTTTTGCTCCAGAGCCCTTGCTCATGAGATCAGAGCAATCTGAGACCACATTCTGTAGCTGTTTCTCTGCTCTAACATGTTTTTCCCACTCTTCTCCTGAGAGCCCCCCTTCCCCAATGGCCCTGCAGAAATATTCCTGTTTTAGGCTCTGATTCTAGTGAGCTAAGCTGACACAGTGTTGAGCGGTGATCGGGGATGAGGGGGCCTGCTGTGTCCCTGGTGACGTTCTATTTCTTCATCCCGGGTGAGAGTTACATGGGGTTGTTCACTTTGTCATAACTCGGTGATAGGAACACTAATATTTGCGCATTTCTCTGTATTTATGTTATATATACGTCAATATCAAAATGTTTATTAGAAGGGGGGAGCCTTGGCCAAAGGGGAGGTGACAGTTCTTTCCAAATTCTTGAGTCGAGAACTGCCTGCCTCTGAACCATGAGTACCTAAAATATTCGTAAGGCTCTCTATGTACTTGGAAATTCCGCTGACACCATGAACAACCCAAGCTCCTCCTCACGGGGCTCGGCTACTCCCTGAGGACTCCCGCTTACATTAACATCCTCCCAAAGGGGGGCATGAAAACCTTGATCAGGAAAAACTAGATTGTGCTGCCTTCACAAAATCTAGAATCTTAGTGGCTTAGAACAATCAAAGTTTATTTCGTAAGCAAAATCTACTGAGGTTTGGAGTAATTGTTTGGAGTGGCGGCCTGAGAATTCCAGTTTCTTCCATCTTGTGGAAGCCCAGATGATCCCCACAGCAAGGTGGGGGCCACCGGAGAAATCTGCACCAGCAACCGCATGTTTCCTTCTGGGGGTGATACGGGTCCCTGCTGGGCGCCATGCACTGGCCGTCCCTCCTCCACAACAAGAGGGAGTGGGACCCCGGGACAGCAGAGCCCCCGATGCACTCAGGCGGAGAAGTCTCTACTGGGTTCTCACTGCTTTTACCTCCAACCAATTTTGGAATCTTTACACGGGACCTGGGAAGTAGGCTTTAACCTCTTCTACACGATGTAAATGCCATGAAAGTGGGGGAATATTCCAACTTTTTCTGTATCCTAGCCTCCCACATGAATGTTTTGCATATTTGTCTATTCCCACTTCAAATTTGAAAACTAATCTCTGGAAGTATGGTGTTATCATCAGGAAATAATCATGTAATAAATATACTAAAAAGTTTATAAAACAGTAGAGACATGGATGGTTTTATTTGAAACACCAGCACTTTATTTTCTGTAATAAAAGTTGTTCCTTGCATGTTAGGACAGTCTAGTGGCTGCTTATATGTTTGTGAACTGTTTTTGCTCTGGTGAAGACTCGGATCTCTGGTCTCCTCTCTTGAAGAGCTGCACTCCAGGATCAACGTCAGGGTCTCATACTTTGGAAAAGCTTTTTTTCTTTGCAAAACTGGCCCATTTGAATCCACAAGCCATGAGCCTGACCTTTCTTAGTCCTCAGCTGTGGAACTAAATTACAGCAATACATAACACATTGCATTCTCAAGCATAAAAAAATAGGCGCAGAATGAGGTGTAAGTACGATTACACTTGATAGCTCTGTATTCTATTTAAACAAATGGCTCTTCAGGAAGACATCGTCCTTGGGCTCTTGAAATGTATTTTCCTGTTGCAACAGTTGGTCAATTCCTTCAGCAGCTGAACCAACTATTAGCTTTGTCGATACTCAGAATTCTCTTAGTTTGAAGATCAAATTGGTATTGTGTTGTTCCATGAACGATATAGAAAAATCCTAGAAATAAACAAAAAAGACTTACTACATTATACAGATGATTTCTGGGTTTAACCTGAATTCTTGAAAAACCCTGCCATTTGTGAGAACAAATATTTTTGGCAATTGCTGTTCCAAATAACAACACTGACACTATTCTATGACAAAAAAATAGAGGAAATATATATATATATATTCACTTACCATATTTCTGGAAAACAGCATCAACTTTATGGCCAATCCCAGGAAAGTCAGCTGCTATCATTCTGGGATAACCTGCATCCATGGATTGTTTATATTCATCATACCTGATCAAAAAATAATTGTAAGTGTCAGAACGTGTTAAATGTGTAGACTTCTCAAAGTCATTACAGGGACTTTGGCTGCAGGACTCTTATAAGAACTTTTAACTCCATAGATCTTGTGTAGCATGGGGGAGGGGGAGGTAGGATGTTAGGTGAATAGGAGATTTTTAAGGTCCCTCTCAATGCCAACAACTAATTCTAATTCTCCAGGAGGTGCCGCATAGTGTCCTACTGAGGTAAACTGGCACAAGGGGATCTGTGAAGGTAAATGCCCTCCTTCTTAGCTGTCCTCTTCCAACTTCAGCCCCACGTGTTCCCTGCATTCCCACTGCATTCCCATGCATTACTGCATGATGATCACCAACCACGGACTTGGCTGCTAGACCGGCCACAGCCACTCACAGCGATGGCAGCTAGCCATGGCAGTATGAGACTCATGTGGAAATGGTTCAATCTCGAATGTCCTCTCTAGGTGGAAAGAGGTGGTGCACGAACATGTTCTGTACTCAGTCTTTACCTCCAGTACTTGTTAGCAACAAAGAAGTATGTTTTCCCAGTTTCCTCATCAGAAACCGCAGCATCGATATTCTTCACGGTTTGAGGGAAGCCAAAGGATCTGTAGATGTCCTTGGGGTATCCGAACAGCATTTCCTGCCCCTGAACAGCCCAGTACTTATCACCTGACGATCAAAAAAAAAAGGATGAAAGTACTTGTCTGGGGTACCGGACGATAGTGAGCTGATTTCGGCCAAGTTCTCAGCTTCCCATGCGAGAGCCGTGTCCTGGCTGCACATCAGAACCATCTAGGGAGGGTCGCCTGGGTGGCTCAGTCATTAAGCGTCTGCCTTTGGCTCAGGTCATGATCCCAGAGTCCTGGGATCGAGTCCCACATCTGGCTCCCTGCTCAGCGGAGAGCCTGCTTCTCCCTCTCCCTCTGCACCTCCCCCTGCTCATGCTCTCTCTCTCTGTATCTCTCTGTCTCAAATGAATAAATAAAAAAAATCTTAAAAAAAGAAAAAGAATTCCAGAAGGTCTGGAGTGGGAGCCAATCTCGTGGATGGGCCTTGAGGACATTATGCTAGTGAGAGTCTGTTTCTAACAGACTCCCTGGGGGATGTCAATGCTGCTGGTCTGAGGACCATACTTTGATAGTTGGCTCCCAGAGCAGCCTCTCCCTCCCTCAGAAGACCCATCGGTATTAAAATAGGTCTCTAGGAAATCTGGATACTTCAATGTTTCTGTGTCGTCTGCTCTAGCCTGTGGGCCCCAGTCTCCCCCTTTTGTTCCTGAGCATCCCCAGGGTGGGTACGTAAGTAGTTTCCACAGAAAATGCTTTCCTAAGTCGAGGTTCTGGCAGAACACCCATAGATACACTTTTTATTTACAATGACTCAGAAATGCACTAGGTAAAGCTTAGTTGAGGTAATGGACTCCCATCGGTGTGGTAAGTGAGATTGTCAAATTTTCCGTAGGTCACGGAGAGAACGTGGCCAGGACTTGCTTATAGCTCAGCCTCAAAGCAGATGGATTCACGGAAACGGAACAATAGCGGGAAGAGTTACCTTTGAAAAACCGGACTTCGTCTCTCTCAGCAAATTCATAAGCAGCCTGAAGTCCACTTGGCAGGTTTGGCCAGAAAGTAGAAATGAAATTGAGCTCAACTTCTGGGTAGAAGGGACTTAGGCGCATGTAGAACCTGATTTGGAAAAAACATGGAAAAGGTTTTGCTCTCCTGGATGCAAGGGTGGGCTGACCTTTAACAAGCCCATTAGGCCGAAGCAAGCTCCAGAACATAAACAGTCACACGTAGCAGAATGGTGACGAAGGGATCCGTTGTGCACAAATTCTCACTATCTAACTGCTGGTTTGGTGGAGCCATTTGGAGCCAGTGGCCGGAACCCACTGCTGGTCCCCAACACCCAGCATGCACGGTGGCAGCAGGCCCTGTCCCCGCACCTTGCAAACACCCTACAAGAGCCTGGTACTCTCGTCGCACGGATGAGAGATCGAGGTCAGGGAGGGGAAGGGAGCTGTTTATGGCCACATATCTGATAAGAGAGAGGCAAAGGTTAATTTTAGACTCCGAGGGGGCAGCCGCTCGGTTCCTCGTCCTTGGGTTGGTTTTTCAGTCCCCAGGGGAGAATGCGGCCCCCGCCGTCGGAAGCCTGACGGGCAGCTCCAATCCCCCTCTGCTGGCTGAGACCCTGGGCAAGTCTGCTACTGTCTCTAGCCTCCCATGGCTTCATGACTTGGTCACACGTGAGTGAGCTCAGCGTCCTTTCAGTTCCTGCGAATCCTAGACTTGGGTCTGTTCCTTGGAGAAATCCCTCAAACACTTGCTTTGATAGGTGCGTCCTGCTCGATTGAGAGCTTTCCTTTCAAGCCAGCTATTTCCTTAGGGCTGCCCCGCTTTGAGCCACAGCCCGTACGCCTGCTCCAGCCTTGCCCTGGTAGGGACGGAAAGCATCTGGAGCCCATACGCTCCGTTCTAGGAAGGATATGACCACAGACAGAGTGATGAAACAGTATGGACAAGCCGCCAGGAGCAGCAGCTAAGAAGTGAGCCCATCGGAGCCCCCCTCCTTTCTCTGTGCTGACGGCCCTGGCCCTTCCTCCGTGCTGATCGTTCTGTGGGTGGCATCATTCAGAAGAAGGCTGTATTCTTCTTCTGCATGGTCCTTTAGAAATCAGGGTGGTACAGACCACAGGCCTGTGTCTTGCATGTGAGGGGACCCTAGTGTCCTTGAGGCCACATGCTGCAGAGGGGGCACCAGGACCCTCCTGTGAGGAGAGAAGCATGTGGTGACCACCCATATCTGCTCAAGGGAGGGTCCTCCTGAGCTCGTGGGGGTTTTCCCCATGATGGCTCCTCCCCTTGTCTAGGTCTCTGCAGATCACAGGCTTGGGGTGGGGGGCATCTTTACTAGGATAGAGTGGCTACAGCCCTGCTCAGCATGATGGTGCTACGGGAAGGGCGGGCTTCTCCCGATGACTTACTAACACTCCTTCATTCATGTTTCATCATGAGGAGCGGCATTAATGAAGAGAGCTCGGGAGTGGGAATCAGAAGATCAGTTACTGCTCTGTCACCAGAGAACTCTGTGCCCTGAAAGGATCTCTTTACTTCTCCCTGCCTTACTTTACTGATCTGTAAAATGGGATTCTATTAACTGAATTTTCTACTTCAATGGTTTTTTTTCCGAGAACCAAACAACAGAGTACATGTGGGGGAAAAGGCTGTTATAGGTTCATCACATTGTGCAAATGCATGCAATTGCTCGCATTTAATCCTAATTATGTATGCAAGCAAGTGCAAGATAAACAGTGTGTGTGCCCAGTAGTGGCCCATAGGCACCCACAGTCGTGAGTGCTATTATTATTACAAACACAAAACACAAAGAGGAACTGATGTTCTACCTATCTTTAAAGAACATCACTTCGCTCCGAACTGTAGTGATAGAATCAAAGATTAAGTTACTATCACACACTCGTGGTGTTTGGGGGCCTGTTGGCTGGACAGGATTTGGGGAAGGTCCTGAAAGAAAAAAGAGATCTGGAGTTAGTTCTGCCGTGTGTTGGACAGCTTCTTAAAGGCGACAGCGAATGGCTGTTCTAATGGCCCCTCGTCCCTAGTTTTCTGTACACTCACCGTATATGGCCTGGATGGCATTGATGTCGTCCTGGGAGAGTTGGACGTGACCATCGTACATGTAGTTGGGGTACATCAGAGCCCCGATATCAGTAGAATGAGAAAGTCCAAGGGAATGACCCAACTCATGAGCCGCCACATGGTACAGATTGTAATCTAAAGGGTCCGATAAACGCGTTAGCGATTACTTGCAGTGTTCTCAGTTTTGAGACATGTCATTAAGAAGGAATCTACAACTTTACAAAGACCAGTGCTCGCATTTTGCCGGCAGCTTTTTGAAATAGCCATAAAGCGTCTTCCCCAAGCTGGGAGGACGGGAGGCTTTTCTAATGGTGAAGACACAGGCTACAGCCCAAGCTCTGTGTTCACACTGACACAGTGAAAAAGCAAGCTCATCCAACTCTGAGTCCAGCACAGATCGGTCAGTCTTGTCAGTGGTTACGTACGTGTTAGTTCACGGAGAAGCAGTGGAGTCCTATCAACAATTTTCTTCTTCCTCTCTACAAACTGACACATGCCTATGCTGGGAATTTTGGAAAACACAATCTCTCCTCCCTTAATTTTCACATAACCTTACTGACACTGTTAAATTTTGGTGTGTCCTTCTAATAAAAAAATAATTCTATGTAGATGCCCACAAGAAAAACATTAAGATTTTCAACATTTTCTTAATAGAAACTTTGGAGCAGCCTATTTGCAGCCAACAAGATGTTATTACTAACAGAAATAACCCTTCTCTTCCAGTTTTCTAAGTGTAGCATTAATTTTATAAGTGGCAGTAGAAAAATACGTACTTCTATGGATGCATTCTTTCAGCTAAGCCAAACAATATTACAGTGAAGCAAGAAGGGGTGGGGAAATGAGACAAGATGAGTTGACTCACTTCTGTAATCGTTGTTCCATCTTTCATCTTCATCAAAATGAGCATCCCCTCCAAGATTTGGGCCTGGTAGGAAAGCATGAGCGAGGTTTCCGTTGGGTCCATCAAAGGGAGAATTGTCGTAGTGATCTGCCAGAAACAGAATTCAGGAAATGTCCCTCTTGGTTCCGACTGAGGCTAACCCAGGAGAGAAAGCATTGGCTTTGCTGGGAGGCCAACAGACTTCCATCAACTGTGATGTAGTTTCCCTCCTTAAGCCTGTAAAATCAACACTCGTCTTAAACAAGTTCTTCCAGCTGAAAGATGAAGGGATTTAGAGGCAAGTCGAACTGAAAGTGAGAATGCTGCTGTGGGACAAGAAGAGCTTATCTCTCCAGACAAAGGATATCATTATGTCCGCTTGCCCCTCAGAGACCTTGGTGAAGGTCAGGGGCGACACATTACTCCAGAGTTGAAAGGCTTTCTCAATGGCACTGTCCACGTCTGCTCTTGGCAAATCTGGTGTGTAATTTTCAATCCTTACAATGGAAAAAAACAGAGACA
>NW_028044641.1:0-440 GCF_054177405.1 Leptonychotes weddellii
AATCTAGCAGAGAAAAATCACTGAACTCAAAGATCAAGTCACTTGAAATGATCAAGTCAGAAGGAAAAGGAAAAATATGAGGGAGAGAGTATAATATATACTACTGTTATTAAGCTATTTCTTCTATACTTAGTATATGAAAGTTATACAATGACTATCAACTTAATGGAGAAGACTTTTAAAAAGCTTAATGTAGGGGTGCCTGGGTGGCTCAGTCGTTAAGCGTCTGCCTTCGGCTCAGGTCATGATCCCAGGGTCCTGGGAGCGAGCCCCGCATCGGGCTCCCTGCTCCGCGGGAAGCCTGCTTCTCCCTCTCCCACTCCCCCTGCTTGTGTTCCCTCTCTTGCTGTGTCTCTCTCTGTCAAATAAATAAATAAAATCTTTAAAAAAAAAAAAAAAAGCTTAATGTAATTCCATATATAGAAGCATGGCTCACACTG
>NW_028044643.1:0-440 GCF_054177405.1 Leptonychotes weddellii
CCTGATACCCTATCACCCTAAGTCATATTGCAGGCCCCCAGAAAACATGAAGACACTGGTGGCTGCTTGCATTTCAGAAGCTAGAGGTGACACTGTCAGGCGTCATTCCTGGGCACTTTCACACAGAGATTTTCCTACCAAATCATAAAACCTCTCCTATTGAAACTGCCAGGTGCCTTGATGAAAATCCCAGCTATCTCTATTGCAGGAGCATGGACGTAGGGAGGGGTGGGAGTGTGAACCCCGCTCAAGCCTCTTCCTGGGCAAATGTTCCAAGTGGCTCCAGTTTCACGGCTCCCCCTCTCCTCTTCAGACCACATATTACCCACAGCACTTAACTTCATCAGGTAGAGCTTCCAACCCTTCTTACAATTTTCTGTGTGTTACTCATGTCATAGAGGTTAACAAGCTTCCCATGTATAGATTCTCCTCCAGAAAGA
>NW_028044644.1:0-440 GCF_054177405.1 Leptonychotes weddellii
AGTGTCTGTTCATCTCTTCTGCCCACTTTTTGACTCGATTATTTGTTTTTTGGGTGTTGAGTTTGAGAAGTTCTTTATAGATTTTGGATACCAGCCCTTTATCTGTAGTGTCATTTGCAAATATCTTCTCCCATTCTGTGGGTTGCCTCTTTGTTTTGTTGACTGTTTCCTTTGCTGTGCAGAAGCTTTTTATCTTGATTACATTTCTTTCCCCATTCCCCTTTCTTACACCTGCAGAGAGGATGGAAACCTACTCTCACTCTCTTCATACCTCCCTCTGAATTTAGGTCCTAATTCTATACTTGAATGCTTTTGTTTTTTTAACAGCAGTAACTTAAAAAGAATCTTCATTTCTCAAGAATTCTTTAAGTGAGGTATCATTGGCCCTCAACTTTATGACTTTTTTTTGTCCTATCAATTTTTTAATTAGCTCTTGGCAC
>NW_028044645.1:0-440 GCF_054177405.1 Leptonychotes weddellii
ACTGTTCCTTTTTCTTTTTTTTTTTTTAAAGATTTTATTTATTTATTTGACAGAGAGAGAGATAGCGAGAGCAGGAACACAAGCAGGGGGAGTGGGAGAGGGAGAAGCAGGCCTCCCGCTGAGCAAGGAGCCCGATGCGGGACTCGATCCCAGGACCCCGGGATCATGACCCGAGCCGAAGGCAGACGCTTAACGACTGAGCCACCCAGGCGCCCTCACTGTTCCTTTTTCTATGTGTAAGTTTTTTTTTTTTTTAAGGCCACTTATTATTTGTAAACTTGGGCAAATTTAGTACCTTCCCTGAAAATCAGATATCTCCTCTATAAAATGGAAATAAAAAATATCTACTTAACGTTGTTTTAAGAAATAAAATAGTGATTTTTTTTTTTTGCCCCTGATCTTCCTGTCTTCAATTTTTTGAGGTGGCAAATAAGTAAAAA
>NW_028044646.1:0-440 GCF_054177405.1 Leptonychotes weddellii
CAACAGCATTTATTGAAGAGATTACAATTTCCCCATTGTGTATTCTTGACACCCTGTTGATCAGTTGACCATATATACATGGACTTATTTCTGGGCTCCTATTCTCTATTCAGTTCCAGTGATCTATATGTCTATTTTTACATCAGTATCATACAGTTTTAATTACTATAGCTTTGAATGTATTTTGAAATCATGAAGTGTAATGCCTCTAGCTTTGCTCTTTCTAAAAATTGATTTTGCTATTCATGGTCTTTTACGTTTTCATAAGAACTATAGAATTATTTTTTCTATTTTGAAAAACATGCCATTGGAATTTTGGTAAAGACACACAATAGGGTAGTGACACAGTAAAGAAGGATCTTACCAAACAGGCCCTTCTCTTGGAGAGTTGAAGGGTTAATGCCCCACATTGGGCATTCCAACCTCAGGATCTGCACCAG
>NW_028044647.1:0-440 GCF_054177405.1 Leptonychotes weddellii
AAAGACAAAATTTCAGATTTAATTACCAAGTGAAGCGGTCCAGGCGGCGGGCTAGGTATTAAAGACAGTTTTGCAGCAAAATCTTTTATGTGATTGTCAACTTCAAAATCTTTACAGAGCTTCAGGTGAGTCAACAAACTAAAATAAAAAAAAAAAAAATCACATCACAAAATAAGTATCAGCCTCCAATTGTCATTTTAGCATTTCTAATCAGCGCTGACATGTCTGCCTGCGCCGGCAGCCCCAGGCCCTTCCAGCAACAGGGGGACGACCCCCCGGACGTGAGACAGCAGGGCATGGCCTGCCCAGGGTCGGAGCCTGCCTGCAGGGGGTGCCGGGGAAGTGGGGTGTTGGCGGGCTGGTCATGTTCTTTTCTTGCTGTGGCTGCTGATTACACGTCTGGAATTCATGCAATTTCTGTCTGGGTCATACTTCAGCAG
>NW_028044648.1:0-440 GCF_054177405.1 Leptonychotes weddellii
AGATATCTGAACCCCCTGCTCGGCTGCACATCTGTGAAGTCTACCTCTCGATCTTCGAAGGGGGTTGCTCCCAGCCTCTGGACACCTGGCGGGGGCCGTGGTGCAGACCGAGCATTACTTTTAGCACATGTTATGCATCATTCACTCATTGCTCGGCATAGTGCTAGCAGCTGACTGACGTAGTAGTGCTTCTTGAGAATGGCCTCTAATGCAGTTTTCCCCAGATGAGTGAGTTGGTGGCATTCCTTGACTAGATGCCCTCCAGTTGCTGTTGGAACAAAGATGCACCCATCTGGCTTCATCCACCACCCCTTTTCAGTCAGGGTGGCTCCCTCAGCCATGGCCCATTCCTTTTCCTTTTTAGTGTAACTGGGTGGAGGGACTTGTTTGGGGATGTTAGGGCTATGGTGAGGGAAGGGGCTCTGTCCATGTCCTCACTG
>NW_028044649.1:0-440 GCF_054177405.1 Leptonychotes weddellii
TATAGAAATCATGGTTATTGTTGAAGCTGACTATAATGTTCAGTAATCATTCACTGAATACCAATTTTTTTCCATGAAATACACAATGATTTTTTTACATCTTTATTTGAAATTGACATAAAACATTATGCAAGTATAAGGTGTGCAACATGTTAATTTGATATATTTACATGTTGTAATATGATTAGGTAGCATTAGCTAACACCTCTATCACATCATGTAATTATAACTAAGTTTGTACATTTTGACCCCCTCCCCCACCTACCAACCACCAATATGTTAAATCTGTTCTCTGTATGAGCTCATTTTTATTTTAAAATTCTACATATAAGTGAGTTCATACAATTTCTTTTTGTCTTTGACATGTTTCATTTAGTACAATAACCCAAGATTCATCCATGTTGTTGCATATGGATAAATTGCTTTTTTAAAAAAAAAAA
>NW_028044650.1:0-440 GCF_054177405.1 Leptonychotes weddellii
AAGAATCTGAGTATAAATTACTAATAAGTCCTGTCAATCATTCCTATTACCCTCAGGATAAAGTCCAATTTCCTTATATGTTTCACCAGCCCCTTGGTGATCTACTTCCTGATCTCTCTCCATTTATCTTCCAATGATTTATGGTCTAAATATACAGTAAGTTCCTAAAAAACACCCTATTTCTCTTGCCTTTGGGTATATAAGAATTTTCACTCATTTACACTACCATCTCTACCTAGTTAACACACATTCATTCTCTACCTATCAAGATAAATAACACCTTTTTTTTTTCTCTTCTCTAAGAATTTTATTTTATTTTATTTATTTGTTTTTATTCTTATGTTAATCCCCATACATTACATCATTAGTTTTAGATGAAGTGTTCCATGATTCATTGTTTGTGCATAACACCCAGTGCTCCATGCAGAATGTGCCCTCCT
>NW_028044651.1:0-9408 GCF_054177405.1 Leptonychotes weddellii
TCGAAGACAGTTTGGCAGTTTCTTAAAAAGTGAGCCGTGCCCCTACCATGTGGTTCAGACGTTCCCGCCCTAGGTGTTGACCCAGGAGAAGGGCATGCAGGTGTCCACGCAGAGGCTGGTGCCCAAATGCACAGGGCGGCCTCATTTGTAATAGCCCCAAACTGGGAACAGCACACGCGTCCATAGGAGGTGGACTGATAAGCAAACGGGAATTTCTCTGCAGAGGAATGCCACTCAGCAGTAGAAGGGGATTGATTATTGATATGCACTACGTCGGGGCTATCAGCATACGGGACTGCGTGAGGGAGCCAGACTGACGACCGCATACTGCCTGAGCACATGTGTGTGAAAGTCCAGGGCCCACGCACCGAACGGTGGAACAGAGCAGGTGTGTGGTCAGCCAGGAGCGGCAGGTGACGGAGGGGCTGCCCGGGAAACACAGGCCACACGCGGTTGCGTCGCTCTGTGGACGGTGCCGACGGATTCCGGGTGTACACGGGCGTCGAACCGTATCGAATTATACGCTTTAAATGCAGTTTATTGAATGTCAGTTATACATCATAAAGCTGTTAAAAACGATGTTAGAGACAGTTCTGGTATTATTTTAACCAGCGCCCTCGAGCGGGTAGCTGCCCCGGCAGGGAGCACATGGTGCAGCCCTGCGTTGGGGTGTGCAGGTGGCAGTCAAAATTAGTAAACTTTAAACGTCAGAAAGTCAAGCAACGAGCAAAAGGCAACTTTAGCTTTGTTCTTTCTGGGGAGGAGATGTCAGGACCCAGAGCAGGAACTACCTTCAGAAGTTCAAATGCCCCATTCAAGCCGCAGGCAAGGGTGGGGGTCCTAAATCTGGGGACAGAGGCGGTGGGGCAGGACGAGAACACGGCTTGCGGACAAGGAGCCCTCGGGAACGGGATGCCGAGCTTCGCTGGGGAGCTTTGTCACAGAGCTTTACCTGGGGCGGGTGTTCTCTGGCCCTGGCTCCTGGCAGAGCTTCTAAACCCTGGAGTCCTCTGGGATGGGGGCCCCTTCTGCTATTCATCACAAGTCCCTCTCACCCCCCTGAGTTTGTGCTAAGAAGGCGGCTCTTGCAGGACGGATGGGGGCTGGTCACTGACGACCCAGGGTGGTTAGGCCTCCCGGAGCTGAGGGGATGGAGGTTGAGTTAGCCGCCCATGGCTAGTGATTTAATCGATCCCGCCTCCGTAATCAACCTCACAAAACCCTCAACGAAAGGGTTCCGAAAGTTGCTGGCTTGATGAACGCATGCCCGTGTGGCTGGTGCACACCCCAGCTCCGGGGTCCCTCCCAGACTCGCCCCGTGCACCTCTTCATCTGGCTGTCCATCCGTATCCTTCCTACTGTCCATTGTAACAAACCAGCAACAGGAAGTGAAGTGCTTGCTTGAGTTCTGTGAATTCTTCCAGCAAATTAGTGACCCTGAAGAAGGCCTCGGGGAGCCTCCTGTTTGTGGCCAGTCGGACAGAAGTGTGGGTGCCCGGGGCCCCACCGCGGGCAGCTGGAGTCTGAAGCTGGACGGGCTGAGCCCTCAGCCTGGGGGCTGTGCGCGGACCCTAGTTAGTGTCCGGTTTCCCTGGTGTGGAGCCCAGACGTGTGGTGTCAGAAGTGAACGTGCAGAAGATGGCTGTCCTCACACCCCCCAAGGGAAGCACACTGCCCTCGCCCTGCTGTGTCCTCATTACGATCCTCCAGGCTGACGGCTGGCTGGTGGGCAAGGGGACTGGGCGAGCCAGGGGGCTGGCAGGTAAGGACGTGGGGAGGCTGGGGCACAGGCAGGAGAGTTGGTGGGGGTTTTAAGGCAGTTGGACTGCAGTGGGGGCTGCTCAGTGTGTAGTTGGGACCAGGTAAGCAGCTGGGAGGTGTGTGGGTTCATGGAGTGGGTGGAGAATGGGATGGAGAAGCCAGGGAGTGGGAGGAGGTGGAAGGAATGGGGGCTCTGAGGCAGGACACTTTGCTGTGCAGCTGGGAGACATGGCGGCACCTGGAGAGGATGTATGGACTTGGGGGCCAGAGGAGCGTGGGGGGCCCTAAGAGACCAGGCCGAGAATGACCTAGGCTGAAGCCACTGGCATCTGGAGTGGCACTGGGAAAGAAGGCCACTGGGCCATCCTGGGTCATTCTGCTACTGGCCCCGGGCCCCAGGACCCATAGGCTGGGATGCATCCTGGGTCCAGGGCATCAGGCCAGTGGATGTTCCTCCCAGGTGCCCAAGTGCCAAGCCGAAGCACATGCTGGTGGGTCTGCAGCCCCCAAGCCGGGCATGGGGGGGGATGTCCATGCCATACTTGACTTCTTTGCCTCCAGCAAGAGCTAGCTGGCCCAGCACAGTATCAGACACCCCTTCACGGGTCGCTGTCCCCATGCGCAACCACTTCTGTGAGCACATCTGCTACTTCCCAAAGGAGCGTTCCCTGATTAGCCTGGAGACTGGTGCCATGTTGGGCAAAGGCCCTCAAGTGGCTGCAATGGGTCTTGGTATCACAAGAGAGCCCAGGGCTGGTCACGGACGCAGGAACCATCAAGGGGAGGGCGAGGGGCAGCCCTCGCACCACAGCCTGCCGTGCGGCCCCAAGGAGAAGCCAAAATGCCCACCGCTGCCTTCCCTTGCTCCTCAAACCCGAGTAAGCAGAGCAAGACTGCTGGCCTGCCAGAACAATGCTGAACCATGCTGGGACACCAATGACAGGACCATGGCGGGGAGGGGCCCCTTGGGCTGCACCCAAGAGAGTCCACAGGATCACGCCAGGCTCCAGCTCCTCACGCCTGCTTTCTCTGGTGCACGTGTAGGGTGGCAGCCCATCCCACCATGTGACCGAAGCAGACCCCAGGAGACCCCATCCTGCCTCAGACTCGGGCTCACCCTACCTCCACCCCACACAGTGATGAAGACAAATCAGCTCAGGTGAGACACAGCCATCCCAGGTGTGTGAAGGTCCTGTGGCTGCCGTGACAAAGGGCCATGGACTGGTGACCTAGCAGAAATCTATTGTCACACAGTCGGGAGGCTGGACACCTGAGGTTCAGGTATAGGAAGGGCTGGCTCCTCCAAAGGCTGGGAGAGGATCCATTCCAAGCTTCTTGCTGCTTCTGATGGTTCCCAGTGATCCTTGGTGTTCGAGGGCTTGTAGACACATTACTCCAATCCCTGCCTCTATCTTTACATGGCTGTCCTCTCCCCGTGTCTGTGTCTCTTCCCTTCTTCTTATAAGGACACCAGTCATTGGATTTAGGGTCCACCCTGCTCCAGTCTCCCTCATCTTAACTCATTACATCTGCAAAGACCCTACTCCCAAATCAGACCACACAATAAGATTCTGGGAAGGACCTGGATTTTGTAGACATGCCACGCAACTCAGGGCACCAAGCACTGGAGGGCAGAGCGATGGTGGGCAAATAGAACCACCACTGTTTCCTAGAAGGCCACCTTGAAAATGTGATGAATGACATGTTTGATTTGTGTCCAAATGTGAAATAATGAAAAGTTCATTGCAGAAAATGAGTGGGCTTGGAACAAGTGGGTTTTCTTGCAGTTCCAGGAATGATTTTTAAAATCCTGCTCCTCATATGTAGCAGACACCGTGGTGTCCTCGTGTCCCCAGACACTCAGCCCAGGCCACTCCAATTCCACATCAGTTTCTACCTCTCCGGGCCAGAGCCAGGCTATAGTGCAGAGGAATGATAACCACCCTCACCACCACCCCACGGGCTGCCCCCAAGCTGTGGAATAACACAGCAGATGCCTTTCCCCTGGAGGGAGACACCACACTCATGAATAGGAAGACCAGATCTTTGTGAAGAGGTCTACCATCTCCAAACTGATGTTCTGCTTCAATGTAATTCAAATAAAATGCCAAAGGGGTTTTATGGGACCTCACAAATTTAATCTAAGATTTGTACGAAAGAACACATGTCCAAGAATTGTTAAGACATTCCAGAAGAACCAGGTGGGGAGTTTGCCCTGCTAACTCAAGATGTGTTAAAGCTACAGTAAGTGGGGCATCTGGGTGGCTCAGTCGGTTAAGCATCTGACTCTCGATCTCCACTCAGGTCTTGATCTCAGGGTCATGAGTTTGAGCCCCACACTGGGCTCCACACTAAGCGTGAAGACTACATAAAAAAAATAAATAAAAGTTACAATAATTAAGACAGTGTAGTGTGGGCAGAGAAATAGACAAAGAGATTAACTAAATAGAGTAGAAAGCCCCCAAACACACCCTCATGGATGTGGAAACAAACCAGGCACTTATAGCTCCTCCAAAAGGATAGGCTTTCCAAATGGTGCAGGGTGATTCGTATCCATGGGGTTAAGAAGGAAATTGAATCTCTACCTCAGATTCTAAATCAGAAAGAGCAATGAATTCCAAACAGATTAAAGAAATGTAAATGTAAAAGGAAAAATGTTTTAAACTGAATATAAAGAAGAATATTTTATGATCACAGGAGAAGGAAGGATTTCTTAAGTCACAAAACTTTCATCCACAAATGACAAGATTGATACATACAATCACATTGAAGTAAAGGACTGTTCATAAAAAGACACAAAAGGAAAGTGAATATCAGGCTGCCAAACTGAGAAAAGACACTTGGCACAAAGGATTAGTACCCTGAATATAGGGAGAATATCTACAAATTAAAAAAGGTAAAAATCAGGGGTGCCTGGGTAGCCGTCTGACTCTTGGTCTCAGCTCAGGTCTTGATCTCAGGGTCATGAGTTCAAGTCCTATGTTTGGCTCCATGCCCAGCCTACTTAAAAAAAAAAAAAAAGGAAAAATCAAATGACATGAAAGATGATGGGCTTAAGAACAAATGTCACAGAAACGATGTAGGAATGTCAAGTATGGAAATGAAAAATTGCTGTCCCTCATCAGTAAGCAGTGCAAACAGCTACAGTGAGGTTGCTTGCACACTCACCAGGTGTTGGCAAGGGTGCAGAGCGACTGGGGCTTTTCTATATGGCCAGTGGGTCTGTAGAGCAGTCCTGCTTTGCAAAATACTTGTCGTTGCCTTATAAAATTAAAGATATGCACACCCGTGATGCCACTAAGCCATTCCTAGATATGCACCCTGAAGCAGTGTTTTTTGAATTTTTGATATGTACCCATTAGGGAGTGAGTAAATCAATTTAGTGGGGCACAAGCAGCGATGATGATGATGATGATGGTGATGTTGATGATGATGGTGATCATGATGATGGTGATGATGATGGTGATCGTGATGATGGTGATGGTGGTGATGGTGATGATGATCATGATCATGATGGTGATGATGATGATGGTGATGATGATCATGATCATGATGGTGGTGATGGTGATGGTGATGATGATGGTGATGACGATGGTGATGATAGTGATGGTGATGATGATGATGGTGATGATGATGGTGATGATGGTGATCATGATGGAGATGGTGATAGGAAATAGAAGGGCAAATACTAGCAAGCACTGCACACTCTAGAGGTAAGGTTGCTTCAGAACTGCTGACCTAACTGTGCGTGTGTGTGCTTGTGAGTGTGAGTCTGTGTGTGTGTGTGTGTGCGCGTGTGTGCGCACACGGCCCTGGTCAGAAAGTTTGGAAACACTGTCTAGAGAAACACTTGCACACAGGCAAACCAGGTGACATGCACAACAAAGCTTAGGGGGGAAAAAAACAACCAACCAACTGGTCAGGCCTGGAACACTACGCAGGTGTGAATATGACCTACACACACGTGGCTGCTTGTACCCAGATCCATTCCCCAGCCTTCCCGTGCTGACTCTGACCCGCACCCAAAAGCCACACCTCCCAGCCTCCTGTCAACAAGCTGTCAGCAAGCTTCAGCCGATGGGAGGTACTGGCAAGAGGCTGGAAGCCAGGGGAGGGAGGAGCCAAGGCATTTCTCCCACCGGTCTTGCTCCAGGGGGCGTGTCCTCTCCATGTCCCAGCCCCCACCCGCAGTGTGCCTTGGCTCCTGGCAGGTGGCCTCCTCCCCTGCTCCCTCCCCCTGGGGGACAGAGTGGTTTCCTGCCATTGCCTCAGTTCACCTGCCTGATAATTCAGTGCTGCCCATGCACTCAGCTCCCCACATTTGGTTTCCTCTCCCGAGCTCGGCGTCAACATGATGGGCCTCAGCAATATAATCTTGTGGGAGAAGTTAGCAGAAGAAGACATACAGGCTAATTCTCCATAAAGCTCAAAAAGCAAAACAAAATGGCATATAAGTGTCCATGCCTTTGGGATAAAAGTGTGATGAAGAGTAGCAAAGAGGCTCATGGGAATGGGAAGGTTCGGTTTCTCAAGGTGGGTGGTGCAACAGATACCTTTGGGGCCCCATCCAAATCTCCGGGGCCTGGCCAGTTCAGGGCACACCCTGGATGAATGAGCATCTGCTCTCCACCCGGGGGTTCCCAGATGCACCCTGCAAGCCAGAGTGGTGCAGCTCCTTCGCCTCCCAGGTGGGCTAGCTCTGAGCCACGGGTCTACCAGATGTCTGCTCCCGGCGGCAGCTGGTTTGATCCCAGGCCCTTCAGTGGCTGATACCCACCACGTCTCTTTCCCCCACGCCCTGCCTGTGTCTCCAAGGATCATCTCCTTGCCTGGAATTCTTGTCTCAGAGTGGCTCCTGGAGCAGCCTGAAGACACAGTGGTAAGTTTGGGGGTGGTTTTTATGTCACTACTCTGAACTCTGCATATGCATCACACACACACTTCTGACACATGCTGTCTCCTACAGTAAAAGTAAATTAAAAACTGTAAGACCAGAATTACAAATGTGAATGAATTTTTGTGATAGAATGTGGCCCTTCCAGGAAAGTTCTCAGCTGAAGAGGGGCATCCAGACCAGGTCTCCTCTTGTGCCGTCAGGAGCCGTGGGGGACCTGGGAGCCGTCCTGGCCCTGGATCCGGAAGCACCGGGGAGAGGGGCTGGTGGGGTCGGAGCTCAGGAGGGCAGCTGACCCCTACTCCCACCCCTCCCTCCCTGCCTCCCATATCCATTGTCCCCCCTTCCTCTGAGCTCCCACGGGGTCCCCCATCTGCTCCCCCTTTTCCTGTTTTCTGTCAGCACCTCAGCCTCCCTCTCGGGGGTTTTGTAGATGAAGGAAGGAAAAGGGCAGACACAAGGCCTGCTGGGCGGTGGGGAGACCAATGGGCCGCCGTGCCCTTTGCCCAAGGCCTGTGGATCGCCGGGGCTTGGCACTTCCCCCCAACCAGCTTTGCTTCAGACTCGCTGGGGCTCTGTCTGCGTCAAGGTTCTAGAAGAGTTCCTGCATCCGTGCCGAAATGCCAGAGATCATTCTCTAAAGTATGTCTTCCCTCCTCCCTGTGAGAGTAGGGGTGCAGTGTGCAGAGACAGAGGGCATGGAAGCAGGAGCAGAGGGGACGCCGCGGTGGGTGCAGGTCTGTGCCCCCCGGAGTTTCCGGGTCCACATGGTGCCGTGGCGTTGGCCGTATGATGCGTTCCCTTCTGCGTCCCATTGTATTCAATACAGAAGACGTTTCCCACACACCCTGAAGGCTTTGTTCGAGGAGGTTTTCAACATTGCCTAGTGTCCCATTTGCTGACTTAGCCAAGTGATGGTTGGTAATCCAAGTTTCTCATGTTGTGTGTGTGAATAATGTCACTCGGAACCTATTCTGTATGCGTCTCAGGGGGCATCTGGATCGCTTCCTTATGACTCAGCCCCAGGAATGAGGTTACAGAGTCAGAGGATCTGAACACTCTTATGGCTCCTAACATATGTTACCAATTTATTTCTGAAATAAAGGGGGAGGGAAGGAAGGAAGGAAAGAAGAAAGGGAGGGAGGGAGAAAGGGAGGGAGGGAAGGAGAGAGGGAGGGAAGGAGGAAAGAAGGAAGGAAGGGGGGAGGAGGAAAGAAGGAAGGAAATAAGGAAGGGAGGGAGGCAGGGAGGAAGGAAGGGAGGGAGGGAGGGAGGGTCCTCTGTCTGGGGTGGTGCCCAGACACCCCAACAGCAAGGAAAGTGGACCCAGAGAAGCTCATGCCTTCCAAACGTGGTTCGGCCAGTGTGGGTGCAGGCACTGCCCCGGGGCCCCAGCGGCTCCCTGTCCCCGAAATTCACGGCTCCCAGCCGTGACTCGGGGCTGGCCAGCTCCCTTTTCCTTCTGCCGTAATGAAATTAAGGCGACCCAAGGGCATCTCGAAGGGCATCTTGGCACCAGCTTGTCCTTGGCAGGGCGGGCAGCTGCCAGCCTGCTACCTCACACGCCGTGTCAGGCGGAGCGGCGAGATCGGCATGCATGCAGGAACTCTCTAGAACCGTGACGCAGACAGAGCCCCAGCGAGTCCGAAGCAAAGCTGGCTGGGGGGAAGTGCCAAGCCCCGGCGATCCGCAGGCCTTGGGCAAAGGGCACGGCGGCCCATTGGTCTCCCCACCGCCCATCTCCAGGAACTTACAGTCTGTTGGGAGAGAAACTCATACCCAATTTCAGAACAGAGTGGCAAGTGTTACGATAAAGTCATGAATAGGTGGGGGGCCATGTAACTCGCCGTGGAAGCCAAGACACCGGGGAGAGAAGTTGCCCCAGGAACTGTCCCGGGAGACCTGCAGACACTGTAGATGCGCAGAAGGGCAGCATCTCCCTGGTGGAGGAGGGGAAGTCTCCATCCAGGAGTCATGCTGGATCTGGGGCTCGGAGAACACAGTGCCCTCACCGGGCGGTCGGGAGAGAAGGAAACATGTCAGCAAAGGGCAGAGGCACGAGGCGCTGGGGACATTCATGCCGCACAGGCCCCTGAGGGTAAAATACCTCCCACCTGGTCTGCACAGCACAGAGGCCACCAGGCAGGAGCTGCCCGGGGTGAGGACGTCCTCGGGAATGTGTACCACATGTGCCTTTATTTTCCGTACGTCTGATGCTCGGACATCTGGGCCTTGCTGACCCTAGAGGGACTGTCCCCCTAGAGTTAGCCGGTTCCAGATAGGATAAACAACTCACCCCGGGAGCAAACCAACCAATCCCACCACCCCCCACCTCCTCTATGGGGCTCTCACTCTGGGCCACCATCCCCCTGCTCTAATCACCCCAGGGCCAGGGACCAGATAACCAGGGACAGCCCCTATGCCCTAGGGCCTGCTGAAATTGTTCAAACTAGCCAAACTTAAGCCTGCAGACCCTGCCTCACCTGTTCCTCCCATAGAAACCACAATAAAACTCTTGCCCACATTTTCCCCTCATGGCCTCTGCCTCCTGACGGACCCTGGTGCTTCCTCGTGGGGCCCTGGGTGGCCTGCCTCCTGCTTCTTGGGACCTCTGAGCACAAACTTCCTCCTTCATGACAGTCATTTCCGTGTCGGCCTTTCTTACCATTCCTGATTAAAACACACCCCAGGAACCATTAAAAACACATGTACCCTGGATGCCTGCCAAGGGCCAGGCCTGGCATGAGGCAGAT
>NW_028044652.1:0-440 GCF_054177405.1 Leptonychotes weddellii
CAACAGCATTTATTGAAGAGATTACAATTTCCCCATTGTGTATTCTTGACACCCTGTTGATCAGTTGACCATATATACATGGACTTATTTCTGGGCTCCTATTCTCTATTCAGTTCCAGTGATCTATATGTCTATTTTTACATCAGTATCATACAGTTTTAATTACTATAGCTTTGAATGTATTTTGAAATCATGAAGTTTAATGCCTCTAGCTTTGCTCTTTCTAAAAATTGATTTTGCTATTCATGGTCTTTTACGGTTTCATAAGAACTATAGAATTATTTTTTCTATTTTGAAAAACATGCCATTGGAATTTTGGTAAAGACACACAATAGGGTAGTGACACAGTAAAGAAGGATCTTACCAAACAGGCCCTTCTCTTGGAGAGTTGAAGGGTTAATGCCCCACATTGGGCATTCCAACCTCAGGATCTGCACCAG
>NW_028044653.1:0-440 GCF_054177405.1 Leptonychotes weddellii
TATAGAAATCATGGTTATTGTTGAAGCTGACTATAATGTTCAGTAATCATTCACTGAATACCAATTTTTTTCCATGAAATACACAATGATTTTTTTACATCTTTATTTGAAATTGACATAAAACATTATGCAAGTATAAGGTGTGCAACATGTTAATTTGATATATTTACATGTTGTAATATGATTAGGTAGCATTAGCATTAGCTAACACCTCTATCACATGTGATAACTAAGTTTGTACCTTTTGACCCCCTCCCCCACCTACCAACCACCAATATGTTAAATCTGTTCTCTGTATGAGCTCATTTTTATTTTAAAATTCTACATATAAGTGAGTTCATACAATTTCTTTTTGTCTTTGACATGTTTCATTTAGTACAATAACCCAAGATTCATCCATGTTGTTGCATATGGATAAATTGCTTTTTTAAAAAAAAAAA
>NW_028044654.1:0-440 GCF_054177405.1 Leptonychotes weddellii
TCATTAAAGCAGAGGTTCTCTAACTCGTGTGTGTGAGAACTGCCTGGAGAGCTTGTGAAATCAGATTCCTGCCCCCTGCCCCCTCCCCCCGAGACTCCGCTTCACTGGTTCTGGGATGGAGCCCACGAATTTGCCTTTCTAACAAGCTCCTGGTGAGGTAGATGGAAGGGGCTGATCAGATGGCTACACGTTGGGGTGTACTGTGTTACAGACCAAAGCAGACTCTCTGAGTTTGGCCTGTTTTAGAATAACCCTGAGATCCTTTGAAATGCCCACTCGGGGCCACTCCTCCCTCTGGTCTGATTCAGAAGATCTGCGTTGGGGCTCGAGAAACCTTCACGTCTGACAAGTTCCCCAAGTGACTCTGACAAAGATTGGAGAGCAGATGATGAGAAATGCTGACCTAACTTGTCAGGCAATCAGATGTTACCCGGGTTCTG
>NW_028044655.1:0-440 GCF_054177405.1 Leptonychotes weddellii
GCTACTTCTGAGACTGGGGACGTGAGCTCTCTCACCATCCAGGGCCATGGCCTCAACCAGTGGATTCTCAGTGTAGATCCTGAAACTCCTACACCTCCTACAGTATGCCTGAAGAGTCTCCACACCCAGCCCCAGACCTCCACACCCAGCCCCAGATCCCCAGATCCTGAAACTCCCACACTTCGTACAGTATTCCTGAAGAGTCTCCACACCCAGCCCCAGACCTCCACACCCAGCCCCAGATCCCCAGATCCTGAAACTCCCACACTTCGTACAGTATGCCTGAAGAGTCTCCACACCCAGCCCCAGACCTTAGAACCAAAACCTGAAAAGGGTGGGGGACAGGAATCTGTAGTTTAAGTTCTCTAGACAGATGGATCTCAAAACACCCAAGTTGAGAAGCCTCATACTGAACAAAACACAGCTGATTCTCCTTACTT
>NW_028044656.1:0-440 GCF_054177405.1 Leptonychotes weddellii
GAGACGGGTATTAAAGAGGAAGAGAGACTGCTAGGGGACAAGGAGTCTGTTGTCCCTTCCATGGACAGAGCTGGGAGTAGGACTAGAGGGGCAGCACTCCCTGGAGGGAGCCTATTGGACCAGAACAATGCGTGGCCTGGGGGCTCCTAGGCCAGACACTGGGAAGAGCTGAGAGTTCCCCCATACTTGGAGTGCTGTCATAAAATACAAATCTTCCAATGTGTGATGAGAGAGGAGGAGACAGTCCTTCTGCTGGATGAGTGACTGGTTTGGCCTCCACTGGCCACGGGTCCCAGGCCTCTCCTCCTGGGCTGGGCTGGGCTGGGCTGGACTTGACCCGGGGCTCTCAGGTCTCCCCCAACAGCAACATCTCCACTACCCACAGTGAAAAGCCTTCTCAGAGTCCACACTTTCCTAGCTTGACTGTGCCAGCTCAGCTC
>NW_028044657.1:0-440 GCF_054177405.1 Leptonychotes weddellii
GATCAGAGCTTCAACAGGGGGAACCTCTCTGCCTTCAATTTTGGCTGCTCCACTTCTCGGGCCAGGAGCCGGGGCCGTTTACCTCCACACCGTGTGCGTTGGAGGAAAGGGAATTTAACAACCTCCAGGGATGGCTGTGGTGAGGGAGAAGGTCAAGTGTGCCTAGGTGATGACATTTATTTTAGAGACTTGACACTCACATCGGGCTGTGTTCGTGGGAAATACCTTCTGAGATCACACACACACACACACTCACATTCACAGTTACATCGCATAGACTCACACACGGACAGCCCCCCACTCTCACACACAAGAACCCACACCACATACTGACATCATTGTTTCCAGGCTGTGTAGAACACGGCTCTAGCTCTTTGCTGGACAATCATTCTTTTCACTGCATATCCAACCGTCATTCCCAACAGGATCCTGGAGTCAGG
>NW_028044658.1:0-440 GCF_054177405.1 Leptonychotes weddellii
GCGCCTGGGTGGCTCAGTTGGTTAAGCGACTGCCTTCGGCTCAGGTCATGATCCTGGAGTCCCGGGATCGAGTCCCGCATTGGGCTCCCTGCTCAGCAGGGAGTCTGCTTCTCCCTCTGACCTTCCTCCTTCTCATGCTCTCTGTCTCTCATTCTCTCTCTCTCAAATAAATAAATAAAATCTTTAAAAAAAAAAAAAAAGATAGTAGAATCCTCTACCCTTTTAAAAAAAAATAAATAAATAAAGTAATACAAATAAAGAACCATAGCTACTCACGCAACATTTATGAAGCACCAACTATGTGCCAGGCACTACATTAGGCACTGGTGTAAATACAAAAGGATATGTCCGAGCTTTGAGGAGCTATCAGACCCGTAGATGAGACAGACACAAACTAATAAATACAATTTGTTGTGATAAATGCTATTTTTAAAAAGTAA
>NW_028044659.1:0-440 GCF_054177405.1 Leptonychotes weddellii
CCTTTTGGTTTGAATTTAATTTCATTGGCAGCTATTGTCATATATCAGATAAAAAAGATAATATAATGGATGACTGATAGATAGTAAAGAGATGAAGAACTATAATTAGATTAGCAGTGTTTTTAAAAACTCCTAAAAGCAAAGCCATATGAGCAAATAAAAGGCTAACCTCACACTTTTGTTTTTATAATATTTGGTAAAATTACTGTATATTGTGACTTTTTTGTAGCTTGGTAAATATAAAATTCACTTTTTTCAATTTTCCTCCAGGTTACTTAGATATGTTTAGTACTTTACGTTCCTCTTGCTTGTACAGACAACATTCAAGGACTCTTAAAAGTATTTGTTCAGATCTTCAGTGCTGGCCAGGTATGAAACAACAACTGTATTTATTTTGAAAAAAATGATAGATTTATTTAACAGATTCTGATTTATCTTTC
>NW_028044660.1:0-440 GCF_054177405.1 Leptonychotes weddellii
ATTGACTTATTTCGCTCAGCGTAATACCCTCCAGTTCCATCCACATCATTGCAAATGGCAAGCTTTCACTCCTTTTGATGACTGCATAATATTCCATTGTGTGTGTATATGGACATCTTGGCTCTTTCCATAGTTTGGCTATTGTGGACATTGCTGCTATAAACATCGGGGTGCACATACCCCTTCAGATCATTACATTTGTATCCTTGGGGTAAATACCCAGTAGTGCAATTGCTAGGTTGTACGGTAGCTCTATTTTCAACTTTTTGAGGAACCTCCATGCTGTTTTCCAGAGTGGCTGCACCAGCTTACATTCCCACCAACAGTGGAGGAGGGTTCCCCTTTCTCCGCATCCCTGCCAACATCTGTCGTTTCCTGACTTGTTAATTTTAGCCATTCTGACTGGTGTGAGGTGGTATCTCATTGAGGTTTTGATTTGG
>NW_028044661.1:0-440 GCF_054177405.1 Leptonychotes weddellii
TCAACACCCCCCTCACTGCAATGGGCAGATCATCTAAGCAGATCAACAAGGAAACAAGGTCTTTGAATTACACACCAGACCAGATGGACTTAATAGATATATTTAGAGCATTTCATCTTAAAGCAACAGAATACACATTCTTCTTTTTTTTTTTTTTTTTTAAAGATTTTATTTATTTATTTGACAGAGAGAGACACAGTGAGAGAGGGAACACAAGCAGGGGGAGTGGGAGAGGGAGAAACAGGCTTCCCGCCGAGCAGGGAGCCCGATGCGGGGCTCGATCCCAGGACCCTGGGATCATGACCTGAGCTGAAGGCAGTCGCTTAACCAACTGAGCCACCCAGGCGCCCCCAGAATACACATTCTTCTTGAGTGCACATGGAACATTCTCCAGAGTAGATCACATACTGTGTCAAAAATCAGGTCTCAACTGGTACAGA
>NW_028044662.1:0-14938 GCF_054177405.1 Leptonychotes weddellii
AGCAGGGGAAACAGAAGCACCGAGACCAAAGCAACCTGTCCAGTGATAGCAAACTAGGGCACCGGGCTGACCTCCAGCGGCCTGGCTCAGTGTGGACAACACTGGCCACTGCCCAGAGAACCTGGTCCAGGCCAAAGGTAGGAAAAAGATCTGAGTCTGCTCTGGACACACCTTGCCATCAGATTATTACAGGCATTAACTGTTTTAAGTCAGAATTCACTTCTAATCAGCTCATTAAAATGCCCCACATTGATGGTTTCTCCCCTCCCCCTGTTTTGTCACCTCTCCCTGCATACTTGGGAGAGACAGAAGAGGTGAAAATGGCAGAAGCCCTCTACATTCCCACTTTCCATGGGGCACAGTGGAATCCTGCCACTCTTAGCTCCCTGTATAAGGCTTTCCCTAGAAGGGGTCATACCCCAGCGTCCACAGCGGCCTGAGGGGCTTGGTGTTCCAGGCGCTGTTGGCCGGGTGAGGTCTGGACCACACAGGCCCACCCTCTGCAGAGAGATGACTGTTCATGTGGTGTCCCGGCCCAACTAAACCCACTGAAAGAGCTCCCCTCTCCCCATGCCCCCGGCTCCAGACTGAGGAGGTTGTGGGAAGGCAGGGAGAGTTCAGCTTCCAGCAGGCTTGGTGGAAGCAGTCCTTTACCAAGGAAAATGGGAAGTCAGAGGTTGAGAGCCCCAGCTCTGGCTTCGGACCACCTTGGCTCAGAGCCTGCCTCCACCATTCACTGCCTGTGTGCCTCCAGCAAGCAACCCAAGCCCTTTGTGCCTCAGGTTATTCACCTACACTAAGGGGATAATAGTGGCCCCTAGACTTCATTATGTTATCATGTGAATTAAGTGCCATCAAGTCCATGCAAAAAGGCTAGAGTGTGGTTGGTGCTCAGAATTAGCTATTATTATTGCTAATATTTTGTCATTTACTGATTACTAACTCTTCTACCTGGAACAAAGCCTACCGTAGCTTTCCCAAGCCTACCCACGGGATTCAATGGTATGATAGAGAGCATAGCATTCCCCCCCACCCCAAAGATGTGCACTTTCTATTCCCTGGAACCTGCAAATGTTACCTTACATGGTAGTCAAAGGCATTTGCAGGGGTGATTACGTTAAGGCTCTTGAGAGGCAGAGATCTTCCCAGATTATTCAGCGGGGCTCGAAGTAATCACAAGGTGCTTATAAGAGGCAGGCAGGAGGGTCAGAATCAGAGAAAGAGCTATAACGAAGAAGAGGTAGAACAGAACCAGCCATGAGCCAAGGAATGCAGGCAGCCTCTAGAAACCAGAAAAGGATCCTCCTCTAGAGCTTTCAGAAAGGATGCAGCCTGTTTGATACCTTGATTTTTGGACTTCTGACCTCCAGAAGGATAAAATAACCAATCTGTGTTGTTTCAAGCCACTCAATGGTCAGATCACCATGACCTAGCATGGGGCTCCTGACCACCACCTTTAAGCCATGGGTGTAGGGAGCATTTGATTAAACAACACTCAGAAGAAAGCCTCCCCATCCTCTAAAAGCACCCCCTTCACATTCATTTCTCCAACAAATATTTATCGCATGTCTATTCTTGCAAATAGTACATGGCCACACTCACCACCTAGCAGGGGGCTCATCCAAGATCCAGGCTCCTTCCACCTTTCTGGTGGGCTATCCTCAGCCTGTTGGACTTTCATGGGTGTGAGAGTCTGACTGCATTTTTGACATTGACCCTGACAGCTTTTAAGCTCTACCTTTCCCCTTCCCTTTGGCCCCAAGTGTGGGCAAACCGATAAGAAACCCCAAGTGTTCCCTCCATTGACACTGGTGGAAAAGTTCAAATCATGGAAACCATGGCCCCCACAGAGGAGCCCTCATCCTGGTCTTGCCCCAAGAAAAACCAGAGCTACCCTGACCCTACCATGCCTCACTCACATTTCACTCCAGACCAAACCTGAGCCTTCTCCCAGGGTAATCCTTTTGCTAGTTACTATACAAGCAATAAGCTTTACCTCACATCCATCAATGCTTGTATGTCATTTGTTCCAAGATCCATACACACCTGGGAAGGCTGTCTGGCATTCAGCAGGAAATGACAGGTGCCCAAATAAAAAGTCACGTACTTACTGCCTCAAAGTCACAAAATGGCTTCTATAGTTTCAGATATCCAAAACCACATACCAACTTCCCCCACAAGAAGGAGCAGAGAAGGGCAACACTAAAAAATGACACCCTAATTGGGGCACCTGGGTGGCTCAGTAGTTAAGCGTCTGCCTTCAGCTCAGGTCATGATCTCGGGGTCCTGGGATCAAGCCCCGCATCGGGCTCCCTGCTTAGCAGGAAGCCTGCTTCTCCCTCTCCCACTCCCCCTGCTTGTGTTCCCTCTCTCGCTGTGTCTCTCTCTGTCAAATAAATAAAATCTTAAAAAAATAAAAAACGACACTCTTATCAATTTCTAAAGAAAAACTTCCCAGAAGCCTTCAATGAGATTCCCCTTCATTTCTCATGTCATGTGTCACCTCTAGCTGCAAGAGAGGCTAGGAAAACAAGATCTCAACTCTTCAGCCTCTCAATCAGAGGGCAGGTAAAAGCTAACAGGGTTGGGAATGGCATCTGCCATGGGGGCTAATAATAACAATTATTCATAAAATAATCATAGGTGAGACTGACTTACCCCCTCTGGACACTGGGAGACAACTGCAAGGTCAGGCTGGGTTACCTGTCAGCAGCAGGGCGCCTGGCGTTCGAGGACTCTCACTGAATACAGGTCCTCCTGGTCCAGCCCAACCAACACCACCACTCCAAAAGGTCAGGCTGTGAAGAACACACCACTCTCTGTGGCTTTGTTCGTCCTGCCTGTTAGGGTCTCGTCCCATCCCCAGTTCCCAATTTTTAAGCCCTAGTGCCTCATGGCTACACCTGGAAACCATGTAAGCCCCAAGTGCCCCTTCCAGGGCTCCAGCTAACTCTTCTCATAATTGCTCACATGGAGGGTAATGCTCAACCTCCCAATGAGTCCTGCCCCTAGGGATTTGCTTGGGTGCCTCTAGGAGCCCCTTTGGCTTTCTGAGAGGTCATTCATGGGCTGCTTACATTCTTGGAGGACTGAGAGTGGGCTGGGAGCTCCGCCAAAATTAACATTGTAACCAAACAGGCAATATTCTTAACAGAGGAGGAGTGGCACATGTAGTTTGCTCTTAATATACAGATTTCAACAGCCCTGAAGATAAAAGTATTCTGAGATTCGAAATACTTACATGTTTATTTAGCACTTAGGACAAGCCAGGATTCTCAACTTACTATGAACTGAGCACACACCTGAGAAGCTCTAGACACCTGGCCACAGAGTTGACATTTCTCTCTACTCCACCTGAAAAGAGGAAGGGGAAAAATATCCATGTTGCCCAAATCAAAGAAGCCCACACCTAAACTGAGTAAGTATTTAAGTGTTAAAAGGGAAAACACTCTTCAAGGTAAGCTGGTGGTGACTTCCCAACGTGACACGTTGTCACTGCTGGGAGAGGGAAGTCACAGGATTTTATTGGGAAACATCAAACCCAAATCAATTCAGGGCAAGTTCCAGAGGCCAGAGAAGGGATCAGAGCAAGGTCCTGCACAGAAGCTCAGCCATGCTGTCGCTGACCCACAGAACAGAGACAGGGAGGGAATCTGGGCTCCAGATATGTCTCCACCCAGGCCAACCAGAAGGCACAGGCCTGCGCAGTCAGTCCATAAAGACATACCTCGGGCCAAGGGCACAGGACAAGAAGACACCAGAGTGGTTATTGTACAATAAAGAATCTGTCTGGTCTTTGTCCCCAGCTCCTGGGACATAACTGTAGCTCCTCAGAATTTCTCAGCAACAGGAGTGTTCCTGTTTTTCAGGGTGTACCCCTCGGATCACACCTGAGTTTTTACTCGAGGACCCAGGATGGGGGTGATATCAGCCCACCTTCTGCAAGGAGGAGAGAGAAGGGCAGGCTGGAGACTGAGTTCAATCATGTGATCAGCGATTCCATCAATCATGTCTATGCAAGGAAATCCCAATAAAAACCCTGAACACTAAAGCTCAGTGAACACACTGATACGCCGAGCGGGTGATGTGTCCTGATGCCACGGGAGAGGACATGGAAGCTTTGCATTCAGGATCCTCCTAGACCTTGCCTCATGTGCCTCTTCATTTGGCTGGTCCTGATCAAACTGTAATCCTAAGTACATTGCTTTCCTGAGTTCTGAGTCCATTTTAGCAAATTACTGAGTCTGGGGGTGTGGGAACACCCACATTTAAAGCCAGTTGGTCAGAAGTGCGTGTGTCCTGGTGACCCCCCCAAACCTGCAGCCTGTGTCTGAAGTGAGAACCGTCTTATGGGAACTACACCCTGAAGCCTGTGGACTCAGCACTAACTCTGGAATGGTCAGTGTCAGAACTGCATGCAGGCCACAGTGGGCCAGCTCCGCCCTGCCCTGGGCCCCAGCCAGTATGCTGGACTCCCCTGCCTCCACAGAAAACCCAATCCCTTCTGAAATCAGGGTTTTTGAGACTCAATCATAATCTCTCTCTCAAACGGGCACGTCTGACAGGCCAAAGAGCGAGTGTGATGTAGATCTACAGCACTGGGGAATAAAAAATAAAGCATGGGCCCCCACTTAACAGCTGTGTGACTTCAGGAAAATTACTAACCCTCCCTGAGCCTTGATTCCTATCTCTATGGAGATGACCCTTCCCTCTCATGACCTTCCCCCTCACAGAGCTGATGGAACAATTCAATGATGTAACTTTTTTACAAAGAGCCCAGCATGGTTTCTCCCCGAGAAAGGCACTCAAAAATCATCAGCTAACTTCCCTCCTACTTTTAAGTTGCCCTATACCCCCAAACTCTCCCAGATTCTTTACTCTCCCTGGTTAACTGTCCTGGGTGCTGGGCCCACTGGCAACATGCTGATGTTTTAGATCCCAGGACAGCAGGAAGCCGACCATTAAACTAAAAGTGAAAAGCGAGTAACCATTACCTTGAACATTTATATTTACTTCTGTGGCTATAAAAGACACCATAAAATGTAATATGCAGCATGCATCCTCATGATTAATAACAGATCTTGCAAATTATTCTCTCAGGTCCCTGGGTGCATCCAACTGGTCACTAAGAACAATTAATTCTTTCAGGAAATAAAGGGATTGCAAATAATCTCTGGTCAGTGGAAAATCTGCTTGTTGTATTATGAATAAAGAGAAGAGGAGACTCAAATTTAGCAGTTTCCTGCCCCTGTGAATGGGGTGAAGTAAGATCAGAGAGACTCAAATACAATGACCGTCCGCGAGCACAGGAATAGTAGGACCTGCCAATGGACCTGGAGTTACAGCAGGAGTTCGGGGAGGTCCCAGAAACAGGAGCGGATGACTGAGTGGGGGCAGGGCAACTCTGGCAGGTGGGCAAGAGGTGGAAACATGGAGTCCAGATAGGTGACAGGGAGGTTTCAGAGTGGAACCCTAGCCACAGTGGCTGAGGCTTACACTACAGTCTCCAGGACGGGCATCAAATGACGAACCAAAGGGCTAAGTCAGGAAGCAATGAGTAGAACAAAGCAGGTGCCCACTCACAGGGAACGTGGTGAGAACGCAGGGAAACCCAAGTCAGAGGCTTCAGCAGAGCCTCTGAGTTCCTGGCCTTGGGCTTCTTAACTCCTCCAACCACAGTCTCAGAGTCTTGGAAAGGAAGAAACACCTACAAGGGGCAGGAAGTGGTCACACAGGGAAAGGCTGGAAGGATGACAGGGGCAAGATGACAAGTAGAACACAGTGGCCCACGGCATCCAGGTCCACTCTTACCTAACAGCCAGTGTGGATTCACTCCCAATCTAGAATAAAAATCCCACAAACAAAGCCCTTCCCTGCGACCCTGAAGGGGTTTTTATTGAAATGCAGTACATAAAACACCAAAGGGGTCACCAGGACAGCCGTGAACTCATGCCTCGGATGCCAAGTCACCTTGCTCAGGTGCAACACCTCTGGGAATGACAGGGCAAGGAGAGGGAAGCTGCTCCGAGCAACTGAGAAACTGTGCTCTCTTCCAACAAAATCCAACTTCCCACAAGTTAAATGGAGAAATTCATGTAGGAAGTCAGTGGGATTCGTGGTCCATCCTGACAGTAGGAATGATTACCGGAAGTAGGGGGACCTGCAGCTCAGTGGCACCCACCAGAGGGGACATCCAGCCCAGTGGCGCCCACCAGGAGTGGGAAACAGACTGTTTATGCCGTCTCCCTGGATAAGGAGAGCAACCTCTTGCATAGGACAGCTTGCACAGCCTATGAGACAAGGCCTGCAGTGTAGGAGAGGGATTCTGGAGGCGGAGTGTAATTCTGCCATGGACAGTGACTGTGGGGCTCCAGGTTACCATGTGACAGAAACAGGGTACCTGGCTGGGGACATGACAAAAGAGTGAGGAGTGGAAAGTCCACTTGCCCACCACAGAGTCACCCTGGAAAGGGAAAGGGGACAGCAAGTCCGCTCAGTATGAAGTGGGCAACAGCCGGCGAAGCAGGGCCAAGACCCAGGTGGCCAACCTCAACTCCTTCACACACAGAATGAGTTCATGAAGGTTGATTTGCCATAAGCTGAAGGCCTCTCTGAAAGAGATCTGGGTCCTTCTGAAGAACGAGCAGGTGTTCTTCTTCTTGTGCCTGCAGGAAGGACAAGAAGGAAGGAGAGAACCAGAGAGAAATGGGCAAGAAGGCTCATTATCACTTAGAACAATGGAAGGTCGTGGCTTAGCCTACTCACCATACCCCCGCCCCGGTGGATGACTCCTGGTTACATGATCATGACACTGCCCACCCAGGGACTAGAAGAACTCAACTACTCTACAGGAGCTTTCCAGATAAGTGGGGTAAACAAAAGCAGTTGTTTCATTGGGCATCAAAGGCCTAGTGGACCCACTGGGTAGAACATTCCCATGTTTCCCTTTTTCCATATGTTTAGTAAATACATGCCAATCCTGAACCTCCCAAACTCAAATATAAAAGCTTTCCCAAACTTTCTGAGGCTAAATCACCTGGAAACTAGGTCAGGTGGTCCTGAGAGGCTGAGCCCAGTATGGAGTCAGCCCACAGCTCAATCCCTTCTGCACTAACAAAAGGACAGGATGAAAATCAAGACTTCGTTTCCAGAACGTTCAAAGGAAGAATAAATCATGTTCAGGGGCGCCTGGGTGGCTCAGTTGGTTAAATCATGTTCAGCCTTCTCTGTGTGCAGTCTATTTTGCTATAATCTAATTCAATATCTGATCATGGGTGCATGATGTATTTGCCCAATGCTCCCTTCACCAGACACTTTGCCAGAATGACCCACTCCCTGCATAGGATGGATGGGAATTGACCCCAGTCTTGGGCTCCCCTCTCAGGTGAGAAAATTCAGCCAGAGCATGGCTCTTCCCATGTATCTGCACACTCATGAAGAAGGGCCTAGAACCCTCACTTCTCTAGCAATATCTCCCTGAGGAAGCACCTTCCCTCCCTTCACCAACACTCCAAGGGTACTGAGGCATCTATAAAGATCTGAGATCCCCAGTGAGCCTGCTGGTGACACTCCCGAGTCATGGACACACCCGCAGGGAAAGAACACTGGCCTTGCTGCCTAGCCAATGCTGGGAAGACAGGTCCTGGGACCAGTTAGAGATGGGATGCACATCAGGGTGTCCTGATTTCAAGTCCAGGGGACACTTGGATGGGACTGAGACTCTCAGAAAACATTTCAAAATTTACTGAGGGTAAGAATCACCTGGAAAGCTTAACTAGGAGGGTGATGTCCTAGAACCCACCAGTTTGACAAAGTACAGGTGGCTCTCTGGACCACTCAAACACACCGCCCAGAACCGGGGAATTCGCTGGAGTCATTTCCTGCCCCAAACTCTTCCTCCAGGGAGAGCTGGAGACTGGGGAGCTCAGGCAGGGCCCTGGGGACTGGTGGGAGAAAGTGGAGGCGAACAGTACACCACCACCCCCCCCCCCCACCGTGGGGCAGGCCAGAGAGCTGGGAGGGGAGGAGAGGCTGGAGCCCGCACTCACGCGGCCAGCGCTCTGATGCAGCAACGTGACATGCTGAGGAAGGAGCTGGCCCTGGCACGGGTGCCCAGGGCGACCTCAATGCCACGGAGCAGGTCGTTGGTCTTGAAGATGAGCAGCATCTGGCGAGGCACATGGTTGAGGAGCTGGCTGATCTGGGGGAGGTAGCTGGCTGCATTGTTGCGGATCTCTGCATCCTGAAGCAGCAACAGGGAGACAGACATGGGGAGTTGGTGTGGAGAGTGGGGCCCAGGGTGGTAGGTGTCAGGGCAGCTGGTGGCTGAGGGGCTGCAAGGAAGCTCCAGGAGGGAGCTCCTAGCATGGCTGCCTCAGCACCACTAGGAACCTCCCCAGGGGGAAGCTCAACACAAGGGGCTTCGTAGTCCGACAGACGTGGAAGAGACATCTCACCCCAACTTCTGGCCAAGCATTGGACGCAGTACAAGAACACATCAGCAGGGGCCTCTGCCATCCCTGGCTTCCCACAGGTCACCAATACCCATCCTCCAAGCCTATAAGCCCGTACTGACTGGGGCAGGTAGTCTCCTTCCTCACCAATCCCTAGATGAGGCTGGACTTCGCCAGCCTCTCAGCCCAGGGGTTCACCTGTGTGTTACTCCCCAAGGCTTTTTCCCACTTGCCACCAATTTCAGGCCAGGCTTGGAAGGAGCCCTGGAAGCCGGGACCTTCGGAGTCATGTCCCCCATCCCTTCAGCCAAGCTCAGGCTGGTGCAGTTCATAGATCTGAGCTTCTGACCCCAACCCAACTCCAAAGTCCTGCTCTATATCCTGCCTGCCGCTGCAGCCCACCAGACCTACCCAGAGCCCCTGCTGCCCATACAGCCACTGCCCATCACAGTCCTCCATGCTGAGCCAGTCTCAGCCGGCCCAGCGCTGGAGGTCCCAAAGCCCCAAGAGGAGGAGCCAGGGCTAGCCCTTACCCTACCCTGGTGTCTGAGTGTGAAGTCTGGCCTCCCGCCCTTCCCTGTCCCTGAACTCTGCATGGCTCTGGGCAAACAACGGCCCCCAGCCAGAGCCCTGAGCACGACAGTACACCTCTGACCTCTTCTCAGTCCCCAGAGAAAATGCTTGTAGGCATTAACTCATTTGATCCTCACGATAACCCTATCAGGCAAGTGTATCACCCCCATTTGAGAGGAGGAAACCGAGGCACTGAGAAGTTAGGGACCCCGCACAGGGGCCACAGCTAGTAAGTGGTGAGTCAGGATTTGAAGCCCTAAATCCAGCTCCCGAGCCCATGCCCTCACCACCAGGCCCTACTGCCTCTCACCTCCCAGCAGGACTGTGACCCTGGGTAAGTCCTTTCATCTCTTCTAACCCAGTGCCCTCATCTCAAAACTGGAAATGCTCATACCCTCCGTGCCCACATCCCAGCTGGACCAAAAGGGTCAGCAGAGATAAGGAATGGGGAGACGCTTGGTGCTAATTGAAGTCACAAGGAGGGGCCCGGCTGTGCTGCCAAAGGCTTCCCCACATGGCCGCCTTCTGTGCACAAGCAGGACTCTCAGCCCTTTCCGGAACATGTGTGTGCTGCTGATAACTGAGTGGCTGTGAAACTCGAAATGTCCCTCAGGCAGGAGCTATCAGACTGGAACATCTCAAAACGAAGCCAGGCACTGAGGCTGGCTGTCCCCCCACTGCCTCCCCCCACAGCTGTGGGTCATCCTGCCTGAGGGCTAAGGCCAGATCAAGGTCTTGCTCACCACAGGGATTCCCCCTCAGCAAAGTTGGGACTGGCCTGGAGACAGTCCCTCTCAGCTCCTCTCGAGCAAATAAAGGCACCTGCACCCACCCAGACTCCCTCTAGGGGCTATCTCTTCAAGTTTGGACTAGCCTAATGGTGGCTATCTACAGTAGACCCCGTTAGGTGCCTACCCAACAGCCATTCCCCATTCTCCTTTGTCAAAAGAGCAGCATTTTGTTCACTTGACCCCTTGGGGCTGTGCTCTTCAGGGAGGCAGAGCCCCTCCCTAGCCCCAGGGGGGATCTTGATTGATCTCAGCCATTGTTGGCTCTGAGCACAAGGCCTCTGCCAAGTGACTGGCTCAGGCATGGACATGAGACACAATTCTGGCCAATGAGACCAAGGGGGATCTGTTGGGAGACTTCTGGGAAAGGTGTTCCTGTTTTTAAGAAACAATACATGAGAAGAAAAGGCCCCTAATTCCCACCTCTGGACATCAGGGCTTTTTGTCCAAAGTGAGCAACTAGAGTCCATGTCTCCAGAACCTACTTGAATATCCCTCTATTAGATGTGGTCCGAGGTGCTCGCTTCGGCAGCACATATACTAAGATGTGGTCCGAGGACCTTATAAAAAGATGTACAAGACAGGATCCTTGCCTTCCAGGTACTCACCAGCTAGTTGGAGAATTCATACAAGTACGCAAAAGGCTACTCTTCGAGAGAGTTTACGGTGCATGCACATGAGTGATACAAGTGTTAAGGGGCCACTTTTGGCAAAGGTGATGAGGAGAGGCTTCCTGGCTGGCCTATGGACCAAACTGTGTCCCTCCCAAATCACTATGTTGCAGGCCTAACCCCAGTGTGCCTCTAAAGGGGTAATCAAAGTTAAGTGACTTCATAAAGGTGGGGCCCTAACCCAACAGGACTGATGTCCTTAGGAGGAGAGGAAGAGACACCGGGAGTGTGTCCACACAGAAGAAAGGCCATGTGAGGACACAGCAAGAAGGCAGCCATCTGCAAGTCAGGGAGAGAGGCTGCACCAGAAATCAACCTGCCGGTAACTTGATCTTGGACTTCCAGCCTCCAGAACTGTGAGAAAATAGATTTCTGTTGTACAAGCCACCTCGTCATTGGTATTCTATTACAGCAACCCTGGCAGACTAAGACAGCAGCATTTATGCTGGGTCTTTATAAGTGAATAAGAATGCAAAATAAAATTCTAACTCGGTTAATGAAAACACATATCATATACGAAGTACCTACCTACTGTGCACCATACGATCTTGTCCATCCCTGAGGCTTTAAATACCATGTACACGCTGAAATCTCCCAAATTTATATCTTTGAGCTCCAAGCTTGACTGCCCACGATGCCTCTATGTGAATGCTCTAACTTCTGCCTCCCGACCCCAAACTAGGTCCTTCCCAAAGTCTTCCCTATATCAGGAAGTAGCTCCCCCTACCCTATAACTTACCCCCAAAAACTGTGTTGCAACTTTGACTCCTCCCTCTGCCTCCTCTCCACACCCAAGTCGACAGAAAGGCCTCTCAATCTTACATCCAAAGTTCACCTTGGCTCTTCTGCTTCCCTCCACCTCCACTGCCTTTAGCGTGGTCTGCGCCCCCATCACCTCCCAGCCTCCTGACCAACTGCCCCATTGCTCATCTTGTTCCCTCCAGATACTTAAAATAACAACTCCAGGGGCGCCTGGGTGGCTCAGTCGTTAAGCATCTGCCTTCAGTTCAGGTCATGATCCCAGGGTCCTGGGATCGAGCCCCGCATCAGGCTCCCTGCTCCGCGGGAGGCCTGTTTCTCCCTCTCCCACTCCCCCTGCTTGTGTTCCTGCTCTCGCTATCTCTCTCTGTCAAATAAATAAATAAAAATCTTTAAAATAAAATAAAATAAAATAACAACTCTGAGCACATTCTTCTCCTGCTTGAAACCTGTCAAAGGCTTTGCTTTGTACTGAGAACTAATCCAAACTTCTTCCCATGGCTTATGAGGCCCTGTGTGAAGCTCCCTCTGCCCAGCACCCCAAATTCTTCTCATTCCAGCACCCACCTCGCCACACTCCAGACCGTGCCAACACTTTCTCTCCCTGCCCTGGCGCATCGCATTCCCTCTGCCTGGAATGCTCTCTCCAAGCTCTGCCTGTGCTGCCTTCGTTGTCCTCCAGAATGCTCAGCAAGATCTCTGAGCACCCAATCTACAGCACCCCCATTACTCACCCTGCCTGTTGCCTCCAGTATCTGCAACCTGCAAGTATTCCATTTACCTGTTTGCTCACTTGTCTACTGTCTGTCTCCCTCAACCACAGAGCAGATCACACGGAAGGCCTGTCTGCTCATCATTGGATCCCCAGCACCTAGTCTCAGTTCCAGCAAAAACGAATGTTTGTTCGATGAACAAGTTTCAGGAACCATGGGGAGGCACTTTCCACACATTATCAACAAAACAGAAATTATCATCCCTATTTTACGAAGGAGGGAGGTGGTCTCTCTTTAAAGCCATGCAAGCCTGGGGCTGCTGGCGGTCATCATTGCCACCAAGCTTACTGGAGAATGAGGTCAATCTGCAGGAAAGCAAAGCCAAGAGATGGCAAGAGGTGGCCTCTTTGGGGACATCGTTTAAGATTCCATCCAGCCATTCCTAAAGGCCCTCATCATAAGGCAGCTTCCAGGGGAGGACCATGAGGCTCTGAGAGGGGACGAGAACCACCCAAGGTCTGTCTGGCTGCACAAGTGGGACCTGTCCCTTGTGGTGAGCAGGGACCTTGGCGGAGTCCCTTGTGGTGAGCAGGGACCTCGGCGGAGTCCAAGCCGGTCCTCGGCGGAGTCCAAGCTGGCTATGGGCAAGTCTGCACGGGTCTGGCCAACTGACAGACTGGGAAGACAGAAGCCAATTCCATGAGAGAATGAGGAGTCTGGGAAGGAGGTGGCTAGGAGTACAAGGAGGAGGGGCTGCTAGGACCAGTCTCAGCCCAGGCTCCATGGGATTCTCGTCTAGATCCAATGGAGAAATGAACAACAAAGAGAGACCCAAAAAAGCAGTTTTAACAGCCACACACTCAGGGAGGACAATGGGACCTGTGTGTGCTCAGACCTGCCTCAGTGCTGCATGAGGAATTGAGGTGCCCCCCTCCCCGTAGGGAGGCATATAGGAAGCTTGCAAGGGGCACAAGTGGAACCAGACTTACTGATGAAACAGTCCCTGGGGATTCCCGAAAGTCCTGGAGGAGAACTTGGTGGAAGCCTGAAATCTTGCGTGAGTGGGTTGGAGCAAAAGGCACAGCAGTGTGGATTACACGGTTACCGTGAGCAGGTTGATGAGGCCAGGAGAGACACAGTGAGACACTGTTCTCTCTCCCTCCTTGCCTCCAGGGATGCTTCTCCCCCAGGAGATCGCCAATGCTGCCCATGGAGATCATGGAGAGGTCTCCCCAATGGTCTCCTGCTCCTCCTCTCAGGTTCCTGATCTCACCTCCCAAAATCTTGGCCTCCTTTGAAAGGCTCAGTGATATTGGGTCCATTAGTTTAAGGGCACAGCCCACTAGCCCAGAACCCCAGACCCTGGGCTGGAAGGGGTCCAAAGGCCACCCGGGGCCCCACCCCCCACATTCAGGAGAAGGCAAGGCCAGGAGGGGACCACCTACCTCTGTGGCGGTGACCGAAGCTTGGCCAATGCCCTTGTTGACCGAGTGCCAAGACCGGGCGGTCAGCATGCAGGCAAACAAGGGGTAGAGCTCCCCGGCTCCCAGGCGCTGGCTGTACTTCTTCACCTTCTCCATGTCAGTCCAGATCAGCGACTGCCAGAGGTGGCAGTAATCCAGGCGGAACTCGTCTGTGAGCACCTGGGGTGGGGGACCGTGTGGCAGGACCTGAGCCTCCTTCCCCACGGAAGACCTAGCCCCTGGCTGGTGGACACTGCGAAGGGGCACTGATGAAGACTGGAGCTCCTGTGCATCATCCGCCTCTCCCCCAAAGTTCAGCCATCCCCAAGGGTCCAACGTGAAAGCTACCATCTGGCCAGCCTTGGTCCTGAGTGGTGGAGGTCACTAATTGCCCACCAAAATCACATTCCCTGCCTCCCTCCTAGTCAGATGCAGCCCTCTGCCTGAGCTCTGACTGATGCAATGTGGCAGAAGCTCCATGTCCAGCTCCTGAAAACCTTCCCATGCATGCTCCTCCAAGCCCTCACCCCCACTGCTGGAGGATGAGGAGACCACCCCCAGGGAAGCCTGGGGGGCAGAGCCTCGGTCAGGCCCTGCCTTCAGACGCCTCCACCTACCCGCGACAGGTACGTGAACAAGCAATTAGACATCTGTTGTGTCTGGGCCATCATGCATGTGGGGTTGTGTGACAGCAGCTAGCCTACCTTAAACTAATGTACCCAATGTCACTGAGCCTTTCAAAGGAGGCCAAGGTTTTGGGAGGTGAGATCAGGACCCTGAGAGGAGGAGCAGGAGACCATTGGGGAAACCTCTCCAGAACCCTCTGCCATGGACTCAAGATAGACCCTGGATTCTGGCATTGGCAGTGAACTTTGCAACTTCCAAGCAGAAGCTCCTGGCTCATCTGAACCAGATGAGTCTCAAGTTCCAGAGGACAGAGGCTGGGCCCATCCAGCCCCTATCAGCTTCGGGTCCCCTTTCTCACTGCATATTACCTCCTCCCTGGGGCTGAGTGGCCCCCTTCCCCTGAAGTCCCTGCTCAGCGAGGGGCAGCTTACTTCCCAGTGGGCTGACCTGGGCTTCCCGGGGAAGTACAGTGTTCACAGCTGACAAAGCACCTGCACAGACCCAGGCACATCCCCGTCTACTCCCCACAGCAGCCCGTGAAGGAGGTGTTACCAACCTCATTTGACTGGAGAGAGCTCATATGATGGGACTTGCACAAAATGACGGCTCCAGGGGCAGGGCAGGGCCTCTCCATCCACCCTGGCTATCTGCTTCCCATGTGTGAGGCCGATCGGGGAGTGCAGTGAGCTCTGATCCCAGGCAGGCCCAGAGCCCCTGGGCTGGCTGGGTGGGAACAGCCTCTCCTACCTGGTAGAGCCCGTGGTCCAGCAGGACGATCTCCGCCTTCCCTGTGTCTGGGCGCTTCCGCACCAGCACGTTGCCGGGGTGCGGGTCACAGTGCACGAAGCCATTGACAAAGATCATCTCGCTGTACATCTTGCCCAGGTGGCA
>NW_028044663.1:0-9408 GCF_054177405.1 Leptonychotes weddellii
TGGAATTCTCTCAATAACCTATGTCAATACAACCTTGCTCCTAAGAGTCTTGGAGTCTTGGCTACAGGAAAGCTATGATAGACAATTTGCAGGGGACCGTGAAGAGTAGAGCTAGGCAGGTGTTTGCTGTGGACCAGTCTTCCTTGCAAATGGCACTGATTGAGATTGGGAGTACTTTGGGGAATGAAATAATAATATGAATAATACAAAATAAAATCTCTTTGTTCGATGCTCATTTGAACTGGGTACTGGTTTAGGCAAAGCATATTTTTCTCATTTGCCTCCGACCTCCAGAGACACCTTCTCAAACATCACTCTCAGGCCGGCAGAAAGGAAATGATGCACTGTGTTTTGCCAAGACTGATCTGGGCCATCTTCTGTATTTGCAAATAGCAACCTACAAAGGGGGTTGGTACATAGACAAGTAGTAGAGGAAGATAGAACTAGACCAGAGTCCTGGCTCTACCATCTGTTGGCTATGAGACCCCAGGCAAACTTGTTAAGCCTTTGTTTTCTCCTCCATAAAATGGACACAATAATATTTAGCTATGAATATCAATCAATACAAAGCACATAAATTGTTTAGCATAATGCTTGGTCAATAGTAAATGCTTAACAAGCAGTGGTAATGTTAGTACTATTATTTGATCACATTGTTAGCTTTCCCCAATATGCTCCCTAAAGGATGAGAATGATTCCGATTTGTCATCTAAAATCTTGCCTTCTCTAAGTCTCACCCGTAGGTCTTGATTCTGACATTGAGCCTCTTGAAAATGGGCTTGACCCGCACTACGGTGTCTCCCTAGGCAGAGTTGGTGCTGGCAGCCACAATTTACCATTTAGCACCACGGTGACTTGCAGATAAAGCACCAGGAACACCTGCATGGAAGGCTCTTCAAACCAAATGCAAGCAGTAAACTCAGACTCAAACCATGGAGATGGAATCGGATCTCCTCACAAAATTACAACTTGGATCTTTGGCAGAAATCCTTAGTGAAGCTTGGGAAGACTCTCCTTTGAGGTAATCCACAGTGGGGGTGTGCCAATGAGGAGAAGAAGAGACATGCAAGGCTAGAAACTGAGCTGATGGTTTCTTGGCCTTGTAATTACATTGGAAGGATTCTGTTTAATGAAATCTCTTCCATTTATACTGTGTCCCAGTACTGTTTGGAGAGTTTTAGAGCTTATGATGGAAGATGGGCACAGCCAAGAGGTAAGGTTGAGTCGTTCCAATCTCTGGAATGACTGGCGACAGTGGGGTGTTGAATCACTCTATTGTACACCTGAAACTATATTATGCTTTATGTTAACTAACTGGAATTTAAATTAAAAACTTTTTTTTTTAAAGGGGACAGTGGAAATGAGTATATATTCTTTCTAAACCCACTGAGTTTTGAGACATGCTCAGGTTATGATTGACATTCACATGAGAACCTTCAGGTCATCTTAAAAAGGCCTGTCCCAGATCCTCCAGGTTGGCTGTGGAGGGAGGGGCAGCTGTAGCTCAGAGGTCACATCTCCAAGATTCACCTGAGCTTGGGTATCTCATTGCTCAGACCACATTATGGCTCTAGGGATGGTACCCTGCTGTTGGTCTCTTCCTCAGGAATGTGGACAGACGGTCTCCTTAATTCCCAGTTATGTGGTAGAGAACAGGGTATAATGTTAATGAGACTTGATTACATTTGAGGAATAATAGAAGAGAATGAAAGTGTAGAAAATAACACATAACTGCCTCCGGAGAGAACGATACCCTCCCTTCAGGAAGACCTTCCACCCAATCAAGGGGGTGGGCAGCCTGAACTTAGAGCCCCCAAAGGGCAACCGCACAAAACAGAGTAGCCCCAAATGTATGGAGTTGTCCAACAAATACGGTGATCCAACTTGTACATGCCTGAATGATACAGGGAATGGGGGAGGGGGTGTCCTCACGAGCTGCATAACTTTCCACTGGGAGCTTCTTCAGTCCATAAAAATGGCGTTCCTCCTCTGGAGGAATTGGGAAAAAAATATTTGAAAACTGCCTCCAGCTATGATGTAGAAATCATTATGCACAGCCTGGATTAGGATTCCAGGGACAAAGCAATCGTGAGCAGGTCAGAGAGGCAGGTCATGACTGGAAAACCAAATGAGGCCACTGCTAGATTCTCATGCATCCACAAGAGAGCTTCATTCTTTGGCTTCTAGAGCCATAGAGATCTACTTCAATGGTGAGCAAGTTTGAAGAATGCTCCAGAAATCCTAGCAGTATTTTTGTCATGTAAGGAAAACATTACTTTTATTACTTTTTTCAGTCAAGGGCCAGTCACATAGGACCCTATTGCCGGATTTTTATTATGCCTCAGTGTTTTTGAATACGTTCACATATGCCGTCCTGTTCAATCCTCACAGAAGCCCTGTGGGACCAGCAGGGCACGTCGTATTTCACAGGTGGGAAAGCATGGCAGCACAGGTGAGTCACTCAGCAAGTGACAGAGCGGTGGATGCCTTGTGACCGGACCTGGGGTTTGTCTCCTTAGCTCAGGCCTTCTCCAGCTAGTTCTGAGAACAGGCCAACTGGAAGCTTCTCGTTCAGACAGTCCCCAGAGCTGGAACATGATCCTTCTGGTCACGGCAGTCTGATGCCTTTTTAGATCTCACAATTCCTTATGAGCTCTTAGTTGCCCAGGTCTTTTTAAAGATCACTTGAAAAGGTTCAACTCCATGCAGACTCTCCTCTGAAACCTTTCCTTTGGTCATTCCGTGCTCACCCCTCCCTCTGGAGGTACAGAATAAGAGAATGTACTGGGACAGAGAAGCTGGCCTGACTCTAGGTTACTGGCTAGTGCCCCTGGAGTCCCCTGTTTAGTTTGTGTTGGCTTGTTTATGGCTCAGAGAAATGGCCAAACACGCTTTTCCTTAAAATGTTTTTTTCTGTGAACAACACTGACACCCTCTTCTGTCAACTGTGTTGAGTCTGTGTCATGTGTTCAAATTCCAGAAACTCTCATTTGGCTCAAGGCAGCTCTGTGCAGAGATAGTTTTGACGCTTCCCGCCTGGGGCTCCGTTCTTCTGGCCACTTCCACAGAACAACTGGGAGCATCACAGGCCCCATTTCAGGGTTCAGAGAGAAGGTTATCCATGAAGGACAGGTCTGGCCTGATGGGGACATGATCTACAATTGCACCATTCCTCTGGGGGAAATGCAGGCTAAGAAGAGCCCTCTGGTCTAGGCACTAAAGGTAAAAGAGAATTTTTTACGTTCTTTTCTCCAAATATAAGTTGTTACTCTAAGTCTAGAGGCAGCTCGGACTGGGAAATGGAGAGGATTATAGACAGTAGGTGGCCAGAATAAAAGCCCCTTCTCGTTCCTACCACACTCCTGAGGCTTTGCAGAGGCTATTCCAGGGTTCCCTGCTCACGGCCTGGTGCTTGATGCCCCGTAGTCTGGCTCCTCCCTCTACCTGCCCAAATCCTACTGCTGGCTCCCAGCTTTCCCGGCTGAGACTGGAGCCTGGCCCGAGAGGCCTGTCGCTCACACACAGGTTGGTGAAGGAGCTCATCCAACAGGCCATGATGTGAGGGGGTTTTCACAGGGTGGGAGGGACCCAGGGAAGTGGTCCCAGGGGGCTGGTGGGTGAAGGCTGCGGGGGGGGGGTGTGTGTGGCCTGCCCAGGGCTGCCTGTTTCAAATTCAGGGAGGGGAGGGCTTGACCAGGGCACAAAGAACAGGCCCAGGGCTCTGTTCACCCAGAAGACACATGTGGTTCCATTCAGATCGCTTTTGGATAATAATGCAGTTTTCTTTTGTTGTTTGGTTTGTTTGTTTGTTTTTTAAGAGTTCACATTTCCTGTGCCCAGGGTTTTCCAAACACCCCCATGCGCTGCCCTTTCCAGATGGAAAGGCCTTTGAAGGAGCGAGTCTCTCCGCCACCTCCCACCCTGAGCAGAAGCTCCGGGCAGCCTAACAATGGGTTTTATTTTAGAGTATTTTCTGTTTTTCAGAGCTGAAAGCACTTGAGAATTTTTTCCTGGTGGAAGTGCAAGTCACTTGAAGGTACTTTTGTTTTGAAAGGGAAAAATCAACCAGGGGAAAAGGAGCAAGTGACATTTAGGGGCCTCAGAGATGCCACATTTGGGTATGAGCCCTTTGGGAAGGGCGATGAGGAGAGCGGGGAGCTTCTGGCTGGCTGGAGGACTTTTGGGGAGGGTCTGGCGTCACCTGCATCAGAGTAGCCCTGATCAACACCGAGAGGAGCTCTTTTCATGAAATGTTCCCTGCATTTGTTATGTCCAGTACGGGCTGGGTAAGAGGCCTAAAGAGAGAAGCCAGTGCTGTCAGGAATGAAGCATTAGGAACTTATCTTACATTTCCCTGCCTGTTCTGTGTGGAACCTTATCAGCACGCCCCCTCCTCTGGCAGTTTCCAAGGTCAAGCACTGCCTGGGGCGGGGGCCCTTCTCCCTGGCCTTCCCCGCCCTCGTGACCCAGCTCAGAAACTCTTCACACTCCATCTTTGTTCACTTCAGAGCTGGGGCATTCTGCAGGACAGAAGTGAGGAAGGCACTGGGAGGATCCCAAGACAGCAGGAGAGGGTGGGGGAAGGGACCCAGGTGACAAGTGCCACTTGTGCATGAGGGGACTATGTCCTAATGACAGCTTCTGGCATCCACTCCCTTCCTGAGCACACATCCCTGGGGGGTTCCTGTATCTATTTGAGGGAGCTGAAGGCTCTTTTTGTAAGAAGGGCCCTTGTGGAGTTATCCTCAGCCAAAGAGGAGAACAGTGATAAACACACCACCTCCAGCAGAAAGAGCATCCTATCCCCCTCCCTGCATTCCTGCTCACACACAAGATGAGAGTTCTGTCTTTTCCATGGGAGGATGCATGGCCCAGGTCTCTCTGTCTCTCCCTCACCTTGAACCTACCTTCTACAAGCCATCCCCCATCATCTCTGCTTGCAGGTTCTGGACAAACCTGGGCACTACCCGGGCCACCACACTCTGTTCCGTGCTCCTGGGCACCCTTTTCTCTACAAGGTGCATGGTGAGCCACAGCTGGCCATGTGGCTGGTGGGCAATGACCCCTTCGCAGCCCCATCTCTCCCCTAGAGTGGATCCCAAAGTCTCAGCCTAAGAGAAAGGAGCAGGAAACTTCTTTATTTCTCCCAGCCAGTTACAGGCCCTCTTGCTGGGGCCCTTCCCCCAGCCAGGAGGGTATGGAGCCCAGTGGCTAACTTTAGAGCAGCCGTGGGAGAGCCCTGGAGGTGCTGGCAGGTGGTGAGGGGCATCTCCTGCCCTTGGTGCATGAGGATGTTTCTGACTTTGCTGACCTGGGTGCTGGAGCGGGATAGGAGACTTTGTAAAACTCTGCCCAGGAAATTCTTATAGTCCGGGAGGTGTGGCTTCTCTCCTTAGAACCCGCTGGTCTGAAATGCTTGTGAGAGATTTGGTGTCTCAAGTGAAACTTCCCAGACAGTCCCATAGACTGCATTTGCAGAAGGGAACTTAATCCCTGACCCTGAAGATAGCTTCCAGTATTGCTGATGTCTACCTTCTGGGAGCCCCTGTCTTGCTAAACCAGAGGGGATATTTTGGGCAACGTGCAGTGAGGGGATTCTGGAAAGGAGATGGGACCAGTCTGTTTGAGTTTTGGGCCAGGACCGTCTTCTGGCTCTGCCTCTCCCAGGGATTCGGCAGGAAGGCGGCACTGGCTTCCTCCCCAGCAGTAAGGTCTCCTGCGGGACTGAGCTTGACCAGGTGGGGCTGACTCAGTCCTCCCGACATGACTTGATGGCCTCTTGAACAGGCAGAGTCCTTAGCATTCACTGTGTCCTTTCAGGCAGAACCCCGTGGCTTCACATATCTCTCATCACTCGACAGCTCTCCATGTTCCAAAAGGCTCCTTAGCTTTTCTTGCAGGCTTGCCATGGCCAACAGCTGCTTGCATCACTTTTCTTCCAGTCTTTCTCTTACCGTTACAGCTGAGTCAAAAATCTAGCCAGAATGGAAAAGAAGGAGAGGGCCCAGAACATAGAGAATTTCTCCTTCTTCCCAGTCATTCTTCTGCGATCTACTGCCATCTGCACCAACTACCACAAAACAGCGTTCTGGCTCTTCCAGAACCTCTGTGGATTTTCCCACCCCCACATCCAGAAAGAGTTTAAGAAATGCTGGAGTGGGTTAGTGGTATTCTACCAGGTTTATGAAATAAAGTAAGCAGGCTGCACATGAAATTTCTACCCACAGGAAGCTTTATGACAGCCTCTTTGGAAGCATTCTTTGAGGGGTGTGTCATTTACTAGGAAGCTCATTCTGGATAACACCATAAAAAGGCTTATCTTAGCACATATGCCAAATCTTTAATCAAATAACAATGTATAGCTGGAGTCTGCCAAGACTCGCTGGATAAAAGCCACCATGAGTTCTCCCTACAGGGCTATAAGCAGATGGAATCCAATGTATTCCTCACAGTATGAATGAATAACACAGTGAAGAAAGTTCCTTGGTGAATCTGCTATAAGCACCTTAGATGAAAAAAAGATTGTTTCTTCGTATTAATATTTGAGTGTCATAAGGTCATTGCCAACTGGCTGGGCTTGCTGCTCAAATGAACAAATGCTGACATTCCAACCTCAAACGCTGCTGCTTCTAAGAAAGCCCATGACAGGCTCTCAAAACCAATCACAGACCAGTTGTAAATGACACAGCAGGCAGTGTTTACAGGCTAGAAAAGCGAGGCAAACCATCCATGATCATGCCAGAGGGAAGAGGTATACTTCTTGCACAACATCCCCCATTATTTGATTGTTTCCGGTAGTTCTGTATTTATGAGAAGATGGTCTGTACGCTTTTGCCTATAAGTATAAATTTTTCAATATGGGTTACTTGGAATGTTGGTTAGGGAGCACAGCTGACCATTTGGAGGATCACCTGGTCTAAATTCTAAACTCCTGAAACATAGTCTCCAGAGGCCCACAAAGATTCTGAGGTTCCTAGGGCTCTGAGAAGTAGGTGTAGAGGCTACTGAAGATGCACATCCATCTAACCATCATGTCAACATCCAATTACTTATTTATTCATCAAGAGAGGGTGCTGAGAGATGTCTTTGAATTGGTTTTAGAAAAATGTGTTCCATGGGAAGTTAGCAATTACTGTCTTACTGACAGGAAATAGACATGACGCATTCATGAAAAAGATGGACTTCAGTGAATTAGGACAAAGACTTCCCAACCCAACACGACTGCTCAGCATCTGATTCACATGTTGAACATGAAGTCAGAAGCTATCTTGAAGTTGAAAAAGGCTCATGATGTGAAAGCTGCTTGAGTGCCCCGGAAAAGCATCAAAGAGAGTGACCACCAGGGTTTCCCACGGGACTGCCATGGGATCATGAAGAAGGCACATGGCAGAGGAACAAAGGAACTTATTCTCTCATCTTTGGCCATTGCTTTGGAAGTAGAAGACACCCAAATGATCAGGAATTTTCCAGCTAGGAAAAGGGGAATTTTTCAGCTTACTATACCAACTTCTTATCAATGTTGATATATATTGTTTCACGTTAATTAAATAATAATATCCTGTGCCAAAAGACTTGATGAGAAATGGCATACAGAGAAAGAAATACTATCTGATTCAATTTAGTGTTTAATACAAGTAAAATACGTAGCAAACAAGATAGATTATTCATAAAATACTGAATCATACCCTTTCGTGTCTGTAAGAGTTGGCATGAAGGTCATTCATTCATTCAGCAAATGTTTACTCATAGCAGGGGACTTTTTTCTGTGCTGCATGGGGCACCTCATGTTACTTCACGTAGGGCTGATGTCATATGGAAAATGGCCAGTGGTTTCGGTGTCCATTCTGGAGCATGGAAAGAAACATCAATTCATGCCAGACCGAAGAAGCCACCCCCAAGGCCGCTGTCCTTAATCATTCTCTAGATAAATTATGGTATGATGGTAGCCACTGTGACCTACAAAGCTGAAATGCCAGTGGCTCAAAAGAATGAAGATTACTTGTCTCTCATGTAATAGTTTCCAATGGGTTTTCCCCATCAGTGAATAGCTCTTCTTCAAGCAACAATGCGAGCCCCAGTTCTTTTCCTCTTGTGGTGCTGTCCTTTTCAACTCTTGGCTTTCAGGTTCTCCTTGCTCATCTGCATCAAGCCAGGGGCTGAAGGGCATGGAAGCAGATGTGTAGGAAGTCTTAAAGGGCCAGAACTGCCGTCACACATCACTTCCTCCCGTGAGTCAGAACTCAGTCAATGCCACCTGCCAAGCCATAAGAGATGCTGGGACAGTCTAGCTGTGTGCCAGTGAAGAGCAGGGATACAGCGGGCTCTACCACAAAATACATTTCTTGAAATCTTACAGTGGGCCAAGCCCTGTGCTAAAGCGTAGCACGTTTGAATGGTATGCACGTGTTACATGGAGCTCAAGTCACTTGTCAGGTTCACAGCTGGTGTGACAAGTGGCAGAACTGAGACTGGAACCAGGTAGTGTGACTTCAGAACACACATCCTTCCCCACCATAGGGTCTGCTCTGCTCTACACTCCAGTCACACCCCCACCTCCAAAACCTGGTGGGGGGTTGCTCTGAGCACAGCCTACTGCCTCTCTCCCCCAACAGTATTTGCTGTGTGTGTGTGTGTGTTGAATGGCTGGTACAGGTGCCTTAGGTGAGGTTTTTCTAAAATTCTAGAAATATGTTAAATAAAACGTAATTTAAGAAGAACTACTGGAGAGAAACAAAAAAAATCTTTTTAAAGACCTCCAGTAAAGGCAACCTCACAGCTTTCTTTGATGATATCTTCATCTCTAACCAGATTAGGAATTTCCTCTTTTTATCTTATGCTTCATGTTCTGGCATAAATTCTGGCTCCCTCTTTACCAGAGATTGAGAACAGCTGTTCTCTTTCCAATTTATTAGATGTAAGATTCACTTTTATTAAGTTTCTTCTTTTTTCCCATCTCCAGGCTGAAAGTATTTCACTTCCTTGCCCCATCTCTCCTCAGAAGCTCTCCAGTCTAGGGCTAACAGCATTTTGGGGATGGTCTTGGAGTCCATCCTCCGTTCTGCCAGGGGACCTAGGATTGAGCACAGAGCAGTGAGCTAGGGCCAGGAACCATGATGCAAGGCTGCCTCTGCTTCTAACTGTGTGATCCTCGGCATATGACTGAAACTCTGCGCTTGAGGGTCCTAATCTGAAAGAAAAATGGGTAGGATAATTTATTTCTAAATTTCTTCAACTCTTAAGCTCCTTTGAATGAATCTTGATAATTTTAAAAAATTTTTTTATTGTTATGTTAATCACCATACATTACATCATTAGTTTTAGATGTAGTGTTCCATGATTCATTGTTTGTGCATAACACCCAGTGCTCCATGCTGAACGTGCCCTCCTCAATACCCATCACCAGGCTAA
>NW_028044664.1:0-440 GCF_054177405.1 Leptonychotes weddellii
CAAGGCAGGGGAAGGTGAATTCACTCTTTGCCTGTTTGAGCCGTAACACTGATCTTCTCCTAACCTTGGTACTCCTGATTCTCAAGCCTTCAGTTTCAGGCTGAAATCTACACAACCAGCTCTCCGGTCTCAAGTCCTCAGACCACAGCACTGGCTTTCCTGGGCCTCCAGTTTGCCGATGGAAGATCAGGGGACATTTCAGCCCCATAATCAATCAGAATCAATCAATACAGTGATCCAACTTCTTTTTTTTTTTTATTCTTATGTTAATCCCCATACATTACATCATTAGTTCTAGATGAAGTGTTCCATGATTCATTGTTCGTGCACAACACCCAGTGCTCCATGCAGAACGTGCCCTCCTCAATACCCACCACCAGGCCAACCCATCCTCCCACCCCCCTCCCCTCTAGAACCCTCAGTTTGTTTTTCAGAGTCCA
>NW_028044665.1:0-440 GCF_054177405.1 Leptonychotes weddellii
TTAAAAAAAAATAATACTGTATTGCGTATTTGAAAGAGGATCAGAGAATAAATCTTAAAAGTTCTCATCAGAAAAAGATGTGTAACTATGTATGGTGACAGAGGTCAACTAGACTTCTTGTGATCATTTTGAAATATATACAAATGCTGTACACTTTAAACTAGTATGGATTTCAATTATACCTCAATAAAAAATGACAATAAAATCATTTGATGTATGAAAACATAAAGAGAAGGGAAACGAGGCACAGGGACTTGTCCACAACCTCACGTGGCTTCCGAAGGCAAGGCTCTGCTGGTGGGCTCTGGTTTCCTGCCCTCCTGGAGGCCGACCTGCTGTGTGCAGAGCTTCAGAGGCTTGTAGGGTGGAAAGCCTCCTGGCTGGGCTCAGGCTTGTTTGTTTCATGCACGGGGTCCCACTTCCACTCCCTGTGCCCCTTA
>NW_028044666.1:0-440 GCF_054177405.1 Leptonychotes weddellii
CTTGAGCAGACACTCTGCAGGGGAGATTCCACACGTTTCCTGCTTTCAAGGTGCCAACCAGGCTGCAGCATCATGATCAGGGAGCCGAGACCAAGAAGTACTATCACCAAGCACGAGGCAGGGGAACGAGAATTTCTGTCTGAGGAGTTGCTGTTTGAATCGGGTCTTAGAAGCACTTCGAATGTGAGAACACTTCCTCAGTGTTTCACATTGGCCCCGACTTCACTATAACCCGGGGGGTCCAGAGGTCTGGTCTTGCATCCCAGGAGAGCCCTGAGGCTGGGGCTTTGCGTCCTTCGCCTGTGGCTACACCCGGGCGGTGTGCCCTACGTCCGGCACAGCTCTGGTCCTACGCAAGGGTCTCTACAGGCGGGAATGAGCTAGACTTGCAGAGAATCTCATGCTTGGATGCACGTGAAAATCCTCAGGGGAGCCTTTAA
>NW_028044667.1:0-440 GCF_054177405.1 Leptonychotes weddellii
AGAGATTTTCCCTCCTTCCTTTAATCGAACATGTTGTTTTACTAAATAGAAGCATTTTAAAAACTTAATTATTCTAAATTATCTTGCTTTGTTTTCCTTATGCAACTTAAATCTAGAATGTCCAGTTCTTAAAGAATGTCAATTCAATCTTAGAGATTAGAACTGTAAAAAAGATTAAATATTCCTACTGACATACCTTCTTTTTTTTTTTTTTTAAAGATTTTATTTATTTATTTGAGACAGAATGAGAGAGAGAGAGCACATGAGAGGGGGGAGGGTCAGAGGGAGAAGCAGGCTCCCTGCCGAGCAGGGAGCCCGATGCGGGACTCGATCCAGGGACTCCAGGATCATGACCTGAGCCGAAGGCAGTCGCTTAACCAACTGAGCCACCCAGGCGCCCCTGACATACCTTCTTAAGTTTATTTTCCTTTAACAGAGAT
>NW_028044668.1:0-440 GCF_054177405.1 Leptonychotes weddellii
ACGAGAGAGTGAGCCAAGTACAAGTAGGGGCGGCTGCAGGCAGAGGGAGAAGCAGGCTCCCCGCTGAGCAGGGAGCCCGATGCGGGATTCGAACCCAGGACCCTGGGATCATGACCTGAGCTGAAGGCAGACACTTAAAGACTGAGCCATCCAGGCACTGAGAGAATAAAATCTTTAAGAAAGAAATGAAATGAAAAAAAGTCAAAGCCGAGGTTTATGTGATTCTCTGGTTTTCTTTGCATGGCCAGATGGTTTCCTGGAGCGCATGCGCCAGCAAGGCATGGGTTTTGCCACTGCCCTTGTGCTCTCCCTGCAGTCTGGAAGAGAGCCTGGCACAGAGCAAATACTCACTCACTAAACGTTTGTTGAGTGGCTTGTTGTGGCCCCAGCTATCACTTCAGAAATCCAGGCAGCAAAAATGAGGACAAGATGCAAAAGAA
>NW_028044669.1:0-440 GCF_054177405.1 Leptonychotes weddellii
GACGATGGACTCTGAAAAACAAACTGAGGGTTCTAGAGGGGAGGGGGGTGGGAGGATGGGTTAGCCTGGTGGTGGGTATTGAGAAGGGCACATTCTGCATGGAGCACTGGGTGTTATGCACAAACAATGAATCATGGAACACTACATCTAAAACTAATGATGTAATGTATGGGGATTAACATAAGAATAAAAAAAATTTTTAAAAAAAGATTTTATTTATTTATTTGAGAGAGAGAGAGCACACGTGCATGTGAGTGCACAGGTGCAGGGAAGAGGCAGAGGGAGAGGGAGAGAGAATACCAAATGGACTCCGTGCTGAGTGTGGACCCAATGCTGGGCTCAATCCAAGGACCCAGAGATTAAGACCTGAGCCAAAAACAGAGTCAGACCCTTAACCGACCGAGCCACCCAGGCACCCCTGGCAGGCATTTTTAAAGAAA
>NW_028044670.1:0-440 GCF_054177405.1 Leptonychotes weddellii
AACAGCAACTTCCTTCACTATTTCTTTAGGAAAAATATTCCTGCCCATTACTCTGTCTTAATCACCTTGAACAATGATTCGATCTCACCTGGCAGCAATCCCAGATTCAGCCACAAACTGGATGCTGTTGTAGCTGCAGGTTATAACCCACAACTCTCCCTCCCTGGCTGAATTGTTGAGTTATTTATGGATCTCTCTGGGAACTATGCTCTTTACTTTATATTATACCTCTCTTGAAATGTCTGGCAAATCTTTGGTGACTTCCTGCTTTGTTGAAGCATTAGCTCAGAATTGATTTTGCAGCTCTGGTGAGAGAGAGAGAAATTATTACATCTACGTCCTGAAATTAAGCAGACAATGACTCCTACTGGAGTATAAAGATGAATATCAATTCAAGTCAACAGACTTTTATTTATTATTCACACAAATATACCAACAGG
>NW_028044671.1:0-440 GCF_054177405.1 Leptonychotes weddellii
GCTGGTCAGGGAGGCTCCACGCACACTTCCCCATGTACTCCGGTTGGGGGGCGGCAGTGTTGGGAGGAAAGTGCATTACGTTTCGGGTCAGGACTGAAACATAGAGGCAGGAGGCGGAGGTAGGATTCAGGTTGTTCTCATGGCACAGACACGTCCTGCGGGGACACCCACTGTGTCCCAGAGAAACATTGGCACAGCTGGATTTGAGAAAGTGGGGAAAGCTCTTGGTTCTGGGTTTCAGCACATTTTCTCAGGGTCGTGGGCAGGTGTCAGGTGCTCGGGGATCTCCCTCCCCAGGGAACCAACCACATTCCTGTCCCGGATCCATCACAAGGGACAGTCCCTTCATCTCTCTACATTTCCGTGCCCTCCACTGTAAACTATGGCTTACAGCCCCTGCTTCCCCTCCAACGGTGCTGGTGTGGGGATTACAGGAGGAG
>NW_028044672.1:0-440 GCF_054177405.1 Leptonychotes weddellii
CACATGACCCTGAGATTATGACCTGAGCTGAAACCAAGAGTTGGTCACTTAACCAACTGTGACACCTAAGCGACCCTAACTCAAGTTTTTATTTGAATTCTTATTAGTTAACACATATGGTAAAATTGGTTTCAGGTACAGAATTTAGTGATTCATCACTTAGATACAACACCCAGTGCTCATCACAAGTGCCTTTCTTAATACCCATCACCCATTTAGCCCATCCCCACCAGCCTTCCTCCATCAATCCTCAGTTTGTTCTCTGTAGTTAAGAGTCTCTTATGGTTTGCTTTCCTCACTCTTTTTGTTCCCTTCCCATATGTTTCTGTTTTGTTTCTTAAATTGCAAATATGAGTGAAATCATATGGCATCTGTCTTTCTCTGACTGACTTATTTTGTTTAGCATAATATACTCTAGCTCCATACATGTTGTTGCAAAT
>NW_028044673.1:0-440 GCF_054177405.1 Leptonychotes weddellii
AAACCCTGTTTCCCAACTCATCATATAAAAAAGCAAAATGGAATGAAATTTGAGAAACTCCCATATTTTATTTATTGTCAGCCAAATTAGATTCTAAATCCCTTGACCATAAAGATTATGTCATATCAGTTTGTATCTCCCTCACACATTTTTACATGTAACTGCAATGCCACATTCTGCTTTTTGTACTTAACATATCACTAGCTTTTAAAATATTAATGGCTTCATTACCATTTTAATGATCGCGTAATCCATTACATAATTGTCCAATACTAAACATTTTCCTCCTTATATGAACATAGAATATTTTTCAATTTATTACTCATAATAAACACTTCATGTATTCAGATTATGTTTTTCTTTGTAGTTGATTGTTCTATCTTATATTATTTGGAGATAGGGACTACCTGCTAAAAGTAGTTATCCAGGGCCAAAGGATA
>NW_028044674.1:0-9407 GCF_054177405.1 Leptonychotes weddellii
GGGTACAGAACTTGCGGGTTTTGCCTATTTAACCCTAAACCTTCCTCCTTTTGTAGCCGAAGGCTGTTGTCTCCCCAGTTTGCAAACTGTATGGCAATGAAGCTTTCCCTTGCCTGGGATCAAATCTTCGAATTCCAGGAATTTCTGCTGACAAATTGTAGGACACCCAGCTGGTGTCACAGGGAAGTGCATAGTGTGGGAAAAAATCCCCACACGTTTGGTGACCAGAAGAGTCAGAAGCGCAGTGTTCTGTGTGTGTAAAGGAGACACGCAGGAGAAGCGATTTTCCTTTACAATACGGAACACTGATCTGATCAAAAGCTGATCCCCCTCCTGGAAGGGTGGGCGTGAAAAGCATGTGAGTTCCGAGGGTGAGGATATGAAAGAGCGCTCAGTCGAAACCCCAAACTGAGGTAGCTCTTTCCAGTTCTAGACCAAATTCCAACATACGTGTAGAGGGAGGGATGCCCCCTTCCCCGTGCCAAGCAGGTCTCCTACAGTGGGGTGGCCTACAATTCAACTCAATTCTCACACCATCTACCTGGAGGTGGCGTCAGATCCCACAGGTGAGGGCTCGGTCCTACATGACTGCCCCACCCCTGGAGGAGCCAGTCACAAGCCCAGGCTGTCACCTGTACCTCTGATTGGCTGGCTTACATTAGAGGTTCCCACGACCCCCTTCTTGGGCTCAATTAGTATGCCAGAGCAGCTCAAAGAATTAAGGAAACCCGTTTACTCACTAGGATCAACGGTTTATTATAAAAGACAGTAAAAGATACGAATCAAGAGCCAGATGAAGAGGTGCATGGGGCAAGGTATGTGGGAGCTTCCATGCCCCCTCCAGGTGAACCACTTTGGGGTACCTCCACGTGCTCACCAACCGGGAAGCTCCCCAAACCCACTGGATATTTACGGAGGCTTTATTTCATAGTCATGATTGAGTAAATCACTGGCCTTTGGTAAGTGATTCCACCTCCAGCCCCTCTCCCCTCTCTGGGGGTGAAGAGGTGGGACTGAAAGTCCCAGTCCTCTAATCACAGGGTTGGTTCCCTTGGCAACCACCACCCTTGGAGGATTTCCAAACTTCACCTTATTTACACAAACCCAGTTGTGGTGGAAAGGGGTTTGTTATAAACAGCAAGACACACACTTCACCTTCATGGCTCTGAAGCTTTTTTTTTCCCTGCCAAGAACTGAAGACAAGACTAAATATTGTGACAGAAGATGCTCCTACTGCTTGTAGCTCAGGAAATTCCAAGGATTTGGGGAGCTGTGCTGGACGATGACCAAATACACAGGTTTCTCATAAATCTCAGTATCACATAGCTGTGTAAGGGTGTCATTAAAAGACTGGGAGGTAAATACCCACATATTTAGTTAATAGGGTAAAAATTCATTGCCTCTGAGGAGAAAGACAATCTTGACAGCTGTTATTTTATTTATTTATTTATTTATTTAACCTGGAACACGTGGTCTTATGGAGACCAGGGAACTAGGTTATACCTTCTTGCTATAGCAAGCTCATACTGTGTCGGACCATTTAGATCATCTGCCACAGGGCGCTGCTTGCAAAGACAGCCGTTTTTATTTACAGGCTGACTGAAAATCTGAATTAGCAAAAGGAGTTATCTATTGAAATGGCAAAATGAAAACCAGGGCAAGTAGACAAAATTATTTTCATCATATAAAAGGGAATGAGCTACTGGTAAGCGCTGTGAATTGTGCAAGACTGTTGAATCTCAGATCTGTACCTCTGAAACAAATAATGCAATATATGTTAAGAAAAAAAAAAAGAAGAAGAAGGTAGCGGGAGGGGAAGAATGAAGTGGGGGAAATCGGAGGGGTAGACGAACCATGAGAGACGATGGACCATGAAAAACAAACAGGGTTCTAGAGGGGAGGGGGCTGGGAGGATGGGTTAGCCTGGTGGTGGGTATTAAGGAGGGCACGTATTGAATGGAGCCCTGGGTGTTATCACAAACAATGAATCATGGAACACTTCATCTAAAACTAATGATGTAATGTATGGGGATTAACATAAGAATAAAAAAAATAAATAAATGAAAAAAAAAAAAGGGAATGAGCTAATATGAAGTAACCTATATCGTAACACCCACTTGAACGTGCTTTCAATCACACTCTTAAAAATTCAACCTACATCAATGCAAAATGAAAGGCATTTTCCTACAATGTAATTTTTTTTAAAAAAGATTTTATTTATTTATTTGACAGAGAGACACAGCGAGAGAGGGAACACAAGCAGGAGTGGGAGAGGGAGAAGCAGGCTCTCCGCAGAGCAGGGAGCCCGATGCGGGGCTCGATCCCAGGACCCGGGATCATGACCTGAGCCCAAGGCAGACGCTTAACGACTGAGCCACCCAGGCGCCCCTCCCCTCCAAGCTCCTCCCACCCCCCAAAATTCTTATGTCGAAGTCCTAACCCCCAGTACCTCAAAATGTGCCTGTATTTGGAGACACGCTCTTTAAAGAGGTCACTAAGTTAAAATGAAGTAAGGTGGGCCCTAAACCAATATGACCAGGGGTCCTTATAAGAAAAGGAGATTAAGACACAGACCCCCACAGAAGGAAGATTGTGTGAGGACACAGTCAGAAGAAGTCCATCTACAAGCCAAGGAGATACCACAGAAGGAACAACCCTGTTGACACCTTGATCTTGGATTTCTAGCCTCTGGAATTACGAGAAAATAAATTTCTGTTCAAGCTACCCAATCTGTGGTCCTTTGTGACAGCAGTCCTAGCGAGCTAACACAGTCACACAATAAAGATCTCGACAATTTTGTTTCAAATTTGGGTGTTTTACATTTTCATTTTAAGAATGACTTTTAAATATTTGGGGCAGTATCTTTTAATTTTTTAAATGATTTTTACTTGGCATTTACTGTAATAGCTTTAATGTTCCTTTCTTTCAATGTTTTCTATTATCAAATGTTTCTGTCGGCAGAGATTACTTAAAACATTACTGAAATATATAATCTCACAATGTACTGGTTCACAATGGTAATAAACCATGCATTTATTATGTTTCTTAAAAACAGAACATCTCTCTGTAACTTTGATTATAAACCTATCACAGGTCAACAATGCACTCACTGTTGTTTTAAAACACAGTGTCTTTAAATACACAGACTAGGGGCACCTCGGTGGCTCGGTCGGTTAAGCATCTGACTTCAGCTCAGGTCACGATCTCAGGGTCCTGGAATGGAGCCCTGAGTCAGGCTCCTCCCCCAGTGGAGAGTCTGCTTCTCCCTCTCCCTCTGCCCCTTCCCCTGCTCGTGCTCACACTCTCTCTTCCTCTCTCTCTCTCAAATAAGTAAATAAAATCTTTAATAAATAAATAAATATACAGACTAACTTGGAATTTCAGGAAATCTGGAGTATAACCAAGAATCTTCCTTTCTCTTTCCCAATATCAAATACCGTATCTGTGGGCAATTTGGAAACACTATTCCCTGGCATTTTTATTCATCTTTTAAAACAGGCAAAACCACACGTCCTTAAAACGGTTTTTGCTCTAGTATCCTATGATTCTATAAACCATGAGGACAGAGGGGAAACGACCCAACCCCCACCAAGCAGGTAAGAAGTCAGATAGGGACCAGCTGAGAATATGCAAAGACCCAGTGGTGGATGAAGGATCTTCCGAGCTGAGCAGGAAGGAATTAGCATTTCCCTGCCAGTGGCTGGGGCTTCCCACCCAGATCAGGGGCTACCTTTTCTCCTTCCTTTGCCCCAGGACCAGCCCTCTACAACGTACCCTCCTCCATCAGCCTGTACAGTTTCCTCTATTATACAGAAGGCCTGTGAATGAGGGGACATCAGCCCCCGTGGTCCGCTCTCAGCAGGAGGATGCACACGGTCTCAGCAACGGGGGTCCAGAATCTGCTGCTTCTCATGTCTGCCCTCAAATTCTGGAGAACCGTCCCTGGGGCTCCTCCTGCTTACCTCACATGGTCCATCCTGCTCCTGTGGACCCAGGACCTGGCACATTTGGGGCAAATTCTCGTCAGCAGGCATGTCTCTCCTGGGCTTCACTTCTCAGTTTCTCTTGCTGCCAACTCCACTTTTCCCAGGACCTCCAAGCTGGGTGGGCATCTGGAGGCTTCGATCAGAGTTGCTGGGGAACGTCTGGCTAGGCTGTGAAGAGAGACCCGCAGCCTCAATGATGTGGTCTGACCCCTGGGCTCTGCAAAGCCACCAGGAAGTCCTGGAGAGACAATGCTCACATGGTCACTCCTCTAACGTGTGCTCCACACAAATATTTTTGAGGGTCCCTAGGGGAAGGCCATGGGCTAGATACTATGGAATAAAAGTTCAGAAGAATCCAACCAGTTATTAATCAGGGTAAAATAAAAGACGAAGAGTTCTGGGGTGCCTGGGTAGCTCAGTCAGTTAAGCAGCCAACTCTTGATTTCGGCTCAGGTCATGATCTCAGGGTCCTGGGATGGAGCCCACGTCAGGCTCCTTATTCAGTGGGGAGTCCGCTTTGGGATTCTCTCTCTCCCTCTGGCCCTCCCCGCACTCGTGTTCTCTAAAATAAACAAATCTTAAAACAAAACAAAACACAGAGTTTGGACTACATGAAGGTTTAATTGTAGCTCTGCCACCTTTTGGCCTTGAGAATACGAAGATATTACTTTGTCATTTCCAAAGTGAGGAGGCACATTTTTATCGCAGGCATCGGGACATGTGATGAGTCTTATTAAGCCTTCAGCACCTGCCTGGCATGTGGTAAATACGCTGTTTAATTTTCACGTAACCCTGCCCACTAAACATTACGATCATGATTATGCCCATTTTGAGGCATGAGGATGAGGGAACTGAAGCTGTTACATGCTTTGCCTTACGGTCAGTCTGCAGACGGAAGAAAAGGTAATCGGTCCTTCCTCTGCCTCGTTACACACTGCACACAGCTACCTCTATTTCCTGTGGTCCCCTCCGTTGTCAGCTTCCATAAACACCATTTCCATTTCCTGTTGCCTTCAGAGAGCTGAGGCTCTGAGGTGGTTATGCTGGTATGTCTGTGCAAGCTTCTGGACATTTCAGTGCCCATCCTAGACAGCCCAGACTTTTCTCATATTTTTCTCTTATTAGAATATTTTATTTTATTTACCATTTTTAAAATTAATTTTATTTTATTATGTTATGTTAGTCACCACACGTTACGTCATTAGTTTTTGATGTAGTGTTCCACGATTCATTGTTTGCCTAAATATTTTATTTTTAAAGATTTTATTTATTTATTTATTTATTTATTTGAGAGAGAATGAGAGACAGAGAGCATGAGAGGGAGGAGGGTCAGAGGGAGAAGCAGACTCCCTGCCGAGCAGGGAGCCCGATGCGGGACTCGATCCCGGGACTCCAGGATCATGACCTGAGCCGAGGGCAGTCGCTTAACCAACTGAGCCACCCAGGCGCCCAAAATATTTTATTTTTAAGTAATCTCTACACCCAAGGTGGGGCTCGAACTTACAACCCGCAGATCGAGTCACACGCTCATCAACCGACTGAGCAGCCAGGCGCCCCATAACAAAGCTAAAACTTAAATTTCCTGTCCTCGACCCCCACCTTCACCTGGAAAACCTGCAGACACGCACCAGGACCCTGGATCACTTACCACGTCTTGACCGTGCAGAATGAATTGCCTCCCAACTCCACACCCAAATGCAGTCCCTGACAGCACTGACCTCCAGATATCCCCCAGGAGCGGACCACAGGACTGCCAGAAGGTCAGAAAACGCCCCCCAGTCACTGACACAGCCCAAGCTACGCTGGCTGCCAGTATGTTTCCCAGGGAGTGTGATTTCCACAGGACCCCGAATAATTCCCAACATGGGGTTCCAACTGATGCACCCCAACAGGAAATCATCATCATCTGTTCAACTGCCAAGTACTGACCATGTCCACAGGGAGCTAAGGAGGGGCCTCAAAACCCCCATAACTGACCACCCAGACCTGCAGTCCATCGGCTCCCGTATGCTACCCTTAGCACCCCACTGATTTCTGTAGGTCCCCAAACACTGCTCCCCGATGTTACAAGGGGACCCTCAAAGTCCTCCGACCCCTGAAGCTCCTGCTCCCAATCACGGCCGCCAGTCACTCCGCCAACGTCCCCAGTACCGTCTACTAAGGCCCGCTCCAGAAGCATGTTCGCCGTCCTCAAGTGAGCAAGTTTCAAGGACCAACAATACAAAATTCGATACTAAAACACACTTGGGGGGCGCCTGGGTGGCTCAGTTGGTTGAGCGTCTGACTTCGACTCGGGTCAAGATCTCAGGGTAATGGGATCGAGCCCCGAGATGGGCTCCCTGCTCAGCGGGGAGTCTACTTCCCCCTCTGCCCCCTGCTCCTGCTCTCTCTCTCAAATAAAATAAATTTTAGAATCTTACACACACACTTAAGAGTTTAAATCCCCAGAATACTTACACACATACAGGAAACACGCAAAGCCTGAAAATGACCGAGCCAATCACCCGACTCGGACTAGAAAACGCCACTCGTCTCACAGCACCCCTTCACTGAGGACCCCGTCACTCACTCCGCAGACCCTCGTCATTCGTCCCCCGAGCCCCTCACACTCACCCCAAGCCGAGTTCCCCTCACAGACCCCACAGGATCTCCACTGCTAATGTCCCAAACACCTCAGCCTCCCACACGGGCGATAGATAGCTCAGAAGTAGTTAACAACCTAAGCGAAATGGCCGCGCTGGGCCACTTCCGGTCTGGGTTAGATTCCCTACCCGGCTTCTCAGCGCGCCGGGAGTGAACGGTGCGCATGCTCGGTAGAAGCTGTGACGCCACACTCTGCCAATAGTTATCATGGCGACTTACCGATTCCAGGTATTTTGTCCCTTCTTCGCTACCACGACTCACCCTGTAAGGAGAGGCTAATGGGAGCTCAGCGGGTGTTGAGCCTGGCAATCAAGCCCCTCTCCACCACCAGACTCCCCCGAAAGCAGCTCCAACCGCAGGCTCTGACGACTGGGTAGGCTGTGGGCTTGCCTCTCCAGGGTCCTGCTCAGCGGGGCAGGGGTTGCTGACAATCAGGCAGACCAAACCCAGGGATTGGCCCTTCAGAACTGATAGGAGCCACTCCCCAGTGCTTTGCAGGTGAGAGAAGAGACAAAGCCAGACCCAGTGTTCGGAGGTAGTTTATTTATAAGTTCTGCAGCCATTTACTGCAGTAGGTATGATGTGGGGAACAAAGGCAGAAGAAAAATTATTAAATTTCCTGACTACCTACAGCCCACCAAGTCCTTGAAACAGGCAGAGTGACATTCCTCTAGGGACTCAACTGCCTGGATGTTAATACTTTGCTAAGGGCAAAAGGCAACCTCAGCCCGACCCCCAGAATTCTGTAAGTCTACTTTAACATACAAAAATTCCTTTAGAAATTTCCTTTATCTCTAAACCCCCCAAGATACGTGTTGGCAATCATCCCCTAAGCATATGGCCCACTGATACACATCTGAAGGGTCTCAGGACTAAAGTTCTATTAGACGTAATAAATGACCTTTTCCCAACAATAGCTAGCCCCCTCAAGGTCCTGGAAACCTTGCTTCCAAAATACCTGGGAGCCTTACGCTATCCCTAACCCCCTCCCAACTTGAAAGTATATTGTGGACCACTCTTCATGACCCCAGGGCACCTCTTACTGCCCACGGGTCCTGTCCCTGTGCTTTAATAAAATAAACCCACCTTTTTGCACAAAGACTTTTCAAGAATTCTTTCTTGGCTGTTGGCTTCAAACCCTAACGTCTTTACTACAGCAGATATAATGGTTAAGCACAAAGATTCTGGAGCTGGACTGCCTGGGTTTAAAGCCAGATGTTCAAGTTTGGGCCAGTTAGTTAACCTCTCCGTACTTCAATTTCCTGTTTCATGAAGTTGTGAGGATTAAATAATTAAATTATCATAGGCAAAATGTTTAAAACAGTGCTGTTACATAATGAGCTGTTACATGAGAAAAATATTCTATTTCATTCATTCAACAAATACTAGGTTCCTATGGTATGCCCAAGAAAAATTGTTTAAGGTCATTTTTTAACTGAACTAACGTGAGTTCCCTCCTTGATGAGTCACAGAAACTGATGTGATCTGAAGTGGGGTTCAAGAGCGGAAGGTCAAGAAGGAATTCTTGAGAGGTTTTCGCTGCAAAAAAAAAAAAGGGGTGGTTTTACTAAAGCATGGAGACAGGACCCAAGGGCAGAAAGAGCTGCACTGGGATTGTTAAGGAGCAATTGATTATATCCTTTGGAGTTGGGGGAGGTAAAGACAAAGGAAGTTTCCAAAAGGATTTTCATATGCATGCTAAAAAAGACAGGATCCTGGAGGCCTGACTATTGCCAAGCTAAGGTTGTTTTTTTCCCTCTAGCAAGGCATTAACATTAAGACAGTTGGGAGTTCCTGGAGGGAGGCCGTATTCTGCCTACCTCAAGTATTTGTCAATGGGCTGCAAGTTATAAGGAATTTAATTGTATCTACATTTCCTTTTGCCTTTGTTCTCCATGTCAGAAACTACACCACGTGGAGTTGTCACACAAAGAAACTTTCTTCGCAGCAAATAAAGAGATCACAGGGCATAACTTCCAAAGCTGTGATTCCCCAGCAGGGGTGAATAGGTCCCTTTTACTCAGAGTTAGGATGAATATTTTAAAAGGAGAGTCTTATGGGGTGCCTGGGTGGGCTCAGTCAGTTAAGAGTCGGACTTTTGATTTTGGCTCTGGTCATGATCTCAGTGTCGTGAGATTGAGCCCCGCGAAGTCCTTCCCCTGCCCTCCCTCTCTCTCTCAAATAGGTAAATAAATCTTTGGAAAAAAAAGTCTATTTTTCCATCCACAGCGTTGCAAATGGCAAGATTTCAATTTTTGATGGCTGCATAATATTCCATTATATATATATCACATCTTCTTTACCCATTCATCTGTCAATGACATCTAGGCTCTTTCCATAGTTTGGTTATTGTGGACATTGCTGCTATAAACATTGGGTTGCAGGTGCCTATTCGGATTACTACATTTGTATCTTTTTTTTTTTTTGCATTTAAAAAAATTTTTATTTTATTATGTTATATTAGTCACCATACATTACATCATTAGTTTTTGATGTAGTGTTCCATGATTCATTGTTTGCATATAACACCCAGTGCTCCATTCAATACGTGCCCTCCTTAATACCCATCACTGGGCTAACCCATCCCCCCACCCCTCTCCCCTCTAAAACCCTCAGTTTGTTTCTCAGAGTCCATAGTCTCTCATGGTTCATCTCCCCCTCCGATTCCCCCCCACTTTATTTTTCCCTTCCTACTATCTTGTTGTTGTTGTTGTTGTTGTTTTTAACATATGATGTATTATTTGTTTCAGAGGTACAGGTCTGTGATTCATCAGTCTT
>NW_028044675.1:0-440 GCF_054177405.1 Leptonychotes weddellii
TGACGTGGCACACTTCCTTCGCCCAACAAACGTGTGTGGTGTTGTGACTGAGGCTCTCTTCCTTTGGGATGTGCAGCCACTGAAGCTCGCTGCGGGAAGGCAGGAACCACCAAGCCTCCGAAACACCGGAGATCTCCAAATCATTCTAGCGGATGCCCCGCTCCTCCCAGGCCTACGTGGCTTACGATGGTTTTTTGGGGTTTTTTTAAGATTTTATTTATTTATTTGAGAGAGAGAGAGAGCGAGAGAGCGCACAAGCACGGGGAGCAGCAGGGAGAGGGAGAAGCAGGCTCCCTGCGGAGCAAGGAGCCCGATGCGGGGCTTGATCCCAAGACCCTGGGATCATGACCTGAGCCACCAAGGCAGACGCTTAACGACCGAGCCACCCAGGCACCCCTGTGGTCTTTTTTAAAAAGCCTGGTGGGAGGGCGCCTGGGTGG
>NW_028044676.1:0-440 GCF_054177405.1 Leptonychotes weddellii
TGGAAGGGTCTTTTCCCTTTTGATCCAAGGTCAACCTTGGAGACAAAAAGGCAACCAGACCTTTGCCTTCTGCGGAGTGGCAGTCCAGGGTCAAATCTATTTGCCTGGATCAGTGTGTATTCTTTAATTAAATTAATCATCAACATTGAAATACAATATTGCATATAAAAATAGCATCTCCTTCTTCCTTTTAAAATTTAGATGAGGGGTGCCTGGCTGGCTCAGTCGGTAGAGCATGTGACTCTTGATCGATCTCAGGGCCGTGAGTTCAAGCCCCACCTTGGGTGTGGAGCTTACTTTAAAAAATAAAATATGGGGGCGCCTGGGTGGCTCAGTTGGTTAAGCGGCTGCCTTCGGCTCAGGTCATGATCCTGGAGTCCCGGGATCAAGTCCCGCATCGGGGTCCCTGCTCAGCAGGGAGTCTGCTTCTCCCTCTGACC
>NW_028044677.1:0-440 GCF_054177405.1 Leptonychotes weddellii
ATTCTTCTGCATGTGGCTGTCCAATTTTCCCAACACCATGTGTTGAAGAGACTGTCTTTTTTCCATTGGACATTCTTTCCTGCTTTGTCAAAGATGAGTTGACCATAGAGTTGAGGGTCCATTAATGGAGAGTGTTTTAACTCAGCACCTGGCAAACAGTTAGTGCTCAAGAAATGACAGCTAATAATACTATTATATCAAATAATTATGGCACGTCTATTGTGTACCAGCCCTGACACTGAGGGACATAAAAAAGAAGTTATAACCTTTGTCCTAGAGCAGACGGTTGGCAAATTTTTTCAACAAAGGGCCAGATAGTGAATATTTTAGGGCTTTGTGGGCCAGATGGTCTCTGTTACAAATACTCAATTTGGACATTGTGACAGAACAACATCCACAGACAACAAACAAATGGGCATGGCTGTGTCCCAATAAAACTT
>NW_028044678.1:0-440 GCF_054177405.1 Leptonychotes weddellii
TTAAAGATTTATTTCTTTATTTGAGAGAGAGCGAGAGAGTGGGGGTAGGGGAGGGGGTGTGGGAGGGGAGGAGGGGGAGGGAGAGAGAAACTCAAGCCCACTCCAGGCTGAGTGCAGAGCTGGATGTGGAACTGGATCCCAGGACCCTGAAATCATGACCTGAGCTGACGCCAAGAGTTGGATGCTTAACTGACTGCGCCACCCAGGTGCCCCTAGTTTTTATTTTAAAAATATATATTCCTGGGGGCGCCTGGGTGGCTCAGTCGTTAAGCGTCTGCCTTCGGCTCAGGTCACGATCCCAGGGTCCTGGGATCCAGCCCCGCATCGGGCTCCCTGCTCCGCGGGAAGCCTGCTTCTCCCTCTCCCACTCCCCCTGCTTGTGTTCCCTCTCTCGCTGTGTCTCTGTCAAATAAATAAATAAAATCTTAAAAAAAAAAAAA
>NW_028044679.1:0-440 GCF_054177405.1 Leptonychotes weddellii
TAGATTGCTCTAGGTAGCATTGACATCTTCACAATATTTGTTCTTCCAATCCATGAGCATGGAACGTTTTTCCATTTCTTTGTGTCTTTCTCAATTTCTTTCATGAGTATTTTTGCAAAAATATTTTTTGCTGCTAGACAGGTAAGATACCTCCATACAACAGTCCCTTCCAGTTTCTTCTCAGGATGATAAACTTCTTTAGCTAATATTTCATGGGCAACAACCAAACCGAGTCACTTAACCATTGCCAAATATACATCACACCATCAGACTCAAGCTAGACCTCAGAATTACATATTCCAACTGAGGAGAGAAAAAAAATAGTAACCTTCACCCATAATTTTGTTTCCTTAAGAGAATTGTGTGTTTATTTACTCAACAAATTTTAATCAAGCACCTGCTCTGTTCAAGGCCCTGATTGGATTGTGTGTGTGTGTGTG
>NW_028044680.1:0-440 GCF_054177405.1 Leptonychotes weddellii
GCACCAGAAATATAAAATACCTAGGAATAAACTTATTCAAAGAGTTAAAAGACATGTACTCTGAAAACTACAGAACATTGATAAAAGAAATTGAAGACAACACAAAAAAATGGAAAGACATGCCAAGCTCATGGGTTGCAACAACAAATACTGGTAAAATATCTATATTACCCAAAGCAATCTACAGATTTAATACAATTTCTATCAAAATACCAATAGCATTTTGTAGAATTAGAACAAACAATCCTAAAATCAGTATGGAACCATAGAAGACCCTGAATAGGCAAAGCAATCTTTTTTTTTTTTTTTTAGATTTGATACTATGTCTTTTGTTTTGTTTTGTTTTGTTTTTTTGTTTTTTTTTTTATTCTTATGTTAATCCCCATACATTACATCATTAGTTCTAGATGAAGTGTTCCATGAGTCATTGTTTGTGCATA
>NW_028044681.1:0-440 GCF_054177405.1 Leptonychotes weddellii
ACTCTGAAAAACAAACTGAGGGTTCTAGAGGGGAGGGGGGTGGGAGGATGGGTTGGCCTGGTGGTGGGTATTGAGGAGGGCACGTTCTGCATGGAGCACTGGGTGTTGTGCACGAACAATGAATCATGGAACACTTCATCTAGAACTAATGATGTAATGTATGGGGATTAACATAAGAATAAAAAAAAAAAAAAAGAAGTTGGATCACTGTATTGATTGATTCTGATTGATTATGGGGCTCAAATGTCCCCTGATCTTCCATCGGCAAACTGGAGGCCCAGGAAAGCCAGTGCTGTGGTCTGAGGACTTGAGACCGGAGAGCTGGTTGTGTAGATTTCAGCCTGAAACTGAAGGCTTGAGAATCAGGAGTACCAAGGTTAGGAGAAGATCAGTGTTACGGCTCAAACAGGCAAAGAGTGAATTCACCTTCCCCTGCCTTG
>NW_028044682.1:0-440 GCF_054177405.1 Leptonychotes weddellii
GGGGTGTGCTCCCCAAACCGTGACGGCAAACAAAGGAAGGCCTGGCACGGCCCTTCCCACCGCGCTCCGCCCCGAGCTGCTCCAGAATCAGCCATGCGGGCGCTGCTCCAGGTGCTCCCACCTTCACCGGGATGGGCGTGAAGCCCGCGTCCCCACGGCTGCCACCGCCCCTCCCGAGCTCGGCGTGGCCGTGGACCACAACGTCTGCTCTCAGGCCCCCCCCCCCCACCGTCACCGTCACCCGAGGGCCCCCGCCCTTCACCTGGCCTCCCGACGTCCTCTGTGGCCCGGGGACAGGAGGCGCCCCGCACCCAGCCAGAGAGCTATGCCGTTCTGGAAGATCTGACTTGGACTCTGCTGCCCAGTATTTCTGCTTCCAGAGCAGTTCTCCGTGGCTGCAGGGAAACTTCCTTCCTCAGGAGGAACAGGAAGGATAGCCA
>NW_028044683.1:0-439 GCF_054177405.1 Leptonychotes weddellii
GCTTCTGTTGCTTGCCCACTTTGGAGCCTAAAGATACCTTGCCATTATCTAGAAGTATAAAAGCTGAAGGCCCCCAGAAGGATCTAGTGCATCCTGAGCGGCAGTAGTTTTAATAAAAACTGTACTGATTCATTATGGTAAAAATTTACACCAATGAGGTGTCTCCACACATCTATATCATTTATACACACTCAATTTTTTTTTTCTATTTATTAATGCCCTGTATCTTTTTATTTTATTTTTATTTTTTTTTTTATTCTTATGTTAATCCCCATACATTACATCATTAGTTCTAGATGAAGTGTTCCATGATTCATTGTTCGTGCACAACACCCAGTGCTCCATGCAGAACGTGCCCTCCTCAATACCCACCACCAGGCCAACCCATCCTCCCACCCCCCTCCCCTCTAGAACCCTCAGTTTGTTTTTCAGAGTCCAT
>NW_028044684.1:0-439 GCF_054177405.1 Leptonychotes weddellii
CAAAGATTACAATTTATAAAAGTATTATTTAGAAGTATATAAAAGTCTAAATCCTAGGTTAAATTATATCTTTAATGGAAACAGTATATGTTATAATGATACATAGTGTTAAATTTTTCTCAAAGTGTTAATTATAATTTTATAATATTTAACATGAATTTTCTCACCAGCTAACATTTACTTAACTAACTTTTCCCCCTATAACCATATTAGTTGCTACAGGGGATTAAAAAAAAAAAAAACAATTTAAGCTCTTTTGCATCTTCCAATATAATACCAAAGATTGAAGATTACAGATAATGTTAAATTATCAAAATTTAAAAGCTTAATATTTTAAAAAATGAAGCAAACTCCAAACACATGTTATAATTTTGTTTCATCCATCAGTCCATCAGTATTTACTTTAGGAAAGGATCTTTTGAATACCCGACCTCTGCAT
>NW_028044685.1:0-9405 GCF_054177405.1 Leptonychotes weddellii
TGTGATTGAGTTCTAGTTTTAGAGCATTGTGGTCTGAGAATATGCAGGGAATAATCTCAATCTGTTTGTATCTGCTGAGACCTGCTTTGTCACCCAGTATGTGGTCTATTCTGGAGAAAGTTCTATGTGCGCTCGAGAAGAATGAGTATTCTGTTGTTTTAGGGTGGAATGTTCTGTAAATATCTATGAGGTCCATCTGGTCCAGTGTGTCATTCAAAGCTCTTGTTTCCTTGTTGATTTTCTGCTTAGATGATCTGTCCATTGCTGAGAGTGGAGTATTGAGATCTCCTACAATGAACGTATTTTTAACAATATGACTCTTTATTTTGGTTAACAGTTGGCTTATGTAGATGGCTGCTTCCATGTTGGGGGCATAGATATTTACAATTGTTAGATCTTCTTGTTGGATAGACCCTTTAAGAATGATATAGTGTCCTTCTTTGTCTCTAACTACAGACTTTAGTTTAAAATCTAATTTGTCTGATATAAGGATTGGTACACCCACTTTCTTTAGAGGTCCACTGACATGGAAGATGGATCCCCATCCTTTCACTTTCAGTCTGGATGTATTTTTAAGTTCAAAATGAGTCTCTTGTAGACAGCATATGGATCGGTCCTGTCTTTTTATCCAATCTGCAACACTGTGCCATTTTACGGGAGCATTAGGCTGTTCATGTTGAGAGTGATTATTGAAAGATATGAATTAATTGTCATCATGTTGCCTGTGAAGACGTTGTTTTTATAGATTGTCCCTGTAAATTTCTGTTGTAGATCACTCTTGGGGTCTTTCTCCTTTTATAGAACCCCCCTCAATATTTCTTGCTGGGCCGGCTCAGTGGTCACATATTCTTTCAGTTTCTGCCGGTCGTGGAAGCTCTGCATCTCTCCATCCATTCTAAATGACAGCCTTGCCGGATAAAGTATTCTTGGCTGCATGTTCTTCTCATTTAGTACCCTGAGTATGTCTTGCCAGGCCTTTCTGGCTTGCCAGGTCTCTGTGGATAGGTCTGACGTTATTCTGATGTTCTTCCCTCTGTACGTAAGGAATATTTTCCCCCAACTGCCCTTAAGATGGTTTCCTTGGTTCTAAGATTTGCTAGTTTTACTATTACATGCCAGGGCTTGGCCTGTTTTCCTTGATCTTGGGAGGGGTCCTCTCTGCCTCTAGGACACGAATGTTTGTTTCATTCCCCAGATTAGGGAAGTCCTCAGCTGCGTTTTGCTTCTAGTCCTCTCTCTCTCTCCACCCCCTCAGGGACGCCAATAATTCTGACATTGGAATGTTTCATGGTATCCCTTATTTCTCTGATTCTATTTTCATGGATTCTGAGTTGTTTTTCCCTGGCCTCCTCTTTTCCCTTCTTGTCTATTAATTGGTCTTCTAGATCATTAATTCGTTCTTCTGCCTCGCTTACTCTAGCTGTTAGATTATCTAGATTAGATTGGATCTCCTTGATAGCATTTTTAAATTCTGCCAATTCAGGTTTCATTTCTGCCCTTAGAGACTCTATGCTGCCATTAATTGATTTCTCCATTCTAGCTATTGTCTTCAACATTGCTAGCCTGAATTCCATCTCCAACATCTTGGTTATATCTGCATCCATTTGTAAATCTGTGGCATAAGTCATAATCTCTGACTCTTTCCTATTTTGGGGCTTCCTCCTCATCATCATTCTGTTGAGGGGTGGTTGAGGGACTGTATAGAGTCCAAATTATTGACTACAACCCAAGCAAGATGCATCTGTTTTCTAGGGACCTTTGGGTTGCTGGCCTCTTGTTTTCCCAGCCTGTCTTCTAGGGGAGGGGCCTGCCACACTGTTACTCAGGCAACCCTGTTTGGGCAGAGTTGCCCTGCCACCTGTAGTGGGGGATGGGCTCAGTGAAAACCGTTTCTGGGGGGCTTTTGTTCTCTGGAGGCTTTCCCTGGTGGCTTTCCGCATCTCTTCCACGAGTCAGAGCAGAAGAGACCATTTCCAACCCTCTGCCTCAGAGCAGAGAGATCGCAGTCTGTTCTTCAGTGAGCTCTCCAGGCCACACCATCTCCATTTCTCTCTGTGCTGCTATAAACTGCAGCATCCTGGGTTGTGCATCCCTCAGCAGTACTCCCAGTCCTCGCCTCCAGGTTGGGGCACGTCTCTGCCCTTTGTGCTTCTAAAACTGCCAGCCGCCCCAGTTACCATGCACGGCCCCACCAATCCAGGTTTCTGACCGGGGGCTGCCCTAAAGTCCTTTCCCTGTAGCTACTGGTCTGCAAGTTTGTGCCCCGTCCCCAATGCAGGAGGCTATCACTCACCATTGGTGTAGGACCCTGATGACTCGGCTCCCTCCTCCTGCCATTTATCCTCTGATATCTGCCTGCGGAATCACGGCTCCACCTTCATACCTTGAAACCAACCGCCTGCAATATTCTGTTTGTAGAGATTCAGATCTATCTTCTTACATCTCAGGATGATTTTGTGGGTGTTCAGCGTGGTCTGGTAGATATCCAGCTCAGTTCCAGGGACCGGTTGGAATAGGGTCCCCTACTCCTCCGCCATCTTTTCCCCTCCTCCTCCCAATATGTTTATATGAACTGTGTCTCAAAAGACCAAGCCAGTACAATTCCTAAATGAAAGATAATTTAAGTAGGCGGTATGTGTATGATACTCAATATTTCCCAGTTTAAACTGTGACTTAGGTCTGCATAATCTATTACTTTCATTTGTTCCTGTGGTAACAAGAAAATCAAATAAAATAACAAAAGGCAATAAGCTAGTTGGAAAAGGACAAAGAGGATAAGAAAAATTATGATGATTTCTGAAATTAAACATTAAATAAGAACAGTAGAGGTGTCATATAATTAAAATAACCAAACTTACATAAAATCCAGATAGGTAGGCACTAGGATCTAACTGTTATGAGGGCAGAGATTATATTCCTTTAGGTTACCATTACATCCCTGGCAGTTAAATAAATATTTATGAAAGGAAAGAATGATATTATAAAATAAAATCTAAATGGGTTAAAAGGAAAATAGTTAATGTAACGTCTTTATGTAAATGGATCTCAACCTATTTTTTATCACCCTCCACTCCCAACCAAGGAGCCTTCTTAGACATTTTTTTTATTTGTCCCCACTCTCCCTGAAATTCTAAAACCACAGATATACTGTATATCTGTTCATGTGCTGTGACTCTTTGCAGGGCCATAAACCACTGTGATAGCTAAGTTGTTTTGTTTGTTTGTTTTTTAACCTCCAAAAACCAATTTTAACCCCCTCAGTAGAGATTAACATTTCATTAAAATTCCATTCCATTAAAAATGCATGCTTTATGGAAAAAGTGTTTTATCATGAACATGGCTTGAAAGTCAATCAGCCTTGAATCTGCTCATGAGCATATGGAGAAGTTACTCAACCTCTCTGAATCCCAGGATAATAACATCTACCATGGAAGTTTATTGTTAATGTAAAAATGCCTGCCACTCTGGCATATGAATTGAAACTGCATAAATCATAGTTCTCTTAAACACAGTGGTATTTTCAAGAAAGTGGTGAAAATGTTTAGCAGATATGCCAATCAACAGGCTTCTCTAAAGGATGGTACTTCCTTGAGAAGACCTCTAAAGTGTATATTTTAATACCCCTGAGCTGAAGAGCTAAAACAAAACCTTTGGGTTCTTGCCTTTTGCCTTTTCTCTGACCTTAGTCTCATTCTAAATTGATTCAGGATATGGGTCCAAAGTGAAACATCTGTAAAACTCCTTCCTTTCAATAATGAACTAAAGCCTAATACGTAAAACAGATTAGAGTTCAGTGACTGTGACTGAACCTGGTGGAAGGGTCCCACTTACCATGGCACATGGTGAAGGTAGCCCTCAAGACACTTCTCTGGAATCCCTAGGGCTCTATGAACAAACTGGAAAACTATTACATTATATGATCCTTTCTAGTCTTAAGGTTTAAAGACATTGATTCATGTATAGTTTGTGTGTTGGGTTGAATTTCTAGTTGCTTCCATGTTACTATTTTTTAATATGGTTGAAACAAGTGAGAAATCAAAGTAGTTGGCCTACTTTATGAAATTAACCTATTGGATTTTTTGGGTCATGGATTAAATTAAAAACTTTCTAAGAGAAAATAACTCAGTTATAGGCAATTACTTTATTTTATCCTGTTGCTTGCTAAGAAGGAATTTCAGTAGATAAACTTTACAACCTAGCAGCCAGTATAAATATTGAATTCAACAATTTAAGAAAGCTTAGGCATTAAGTCAGGAAAGATTATTTCAGTGATATATTTTCTTTCTTTCTAATAGAAAATGGGAAATTCCTTGATTAATTTTTCCCTTCTCACATGGATAGACACAACAAATAATATGATGTGAAAAAGGGTGAGAATTTTAAGACAATGTAGGTGGAATGGATGTTGACATTTAAGCTGCTGGTGATGGGATAGACATGTACTATTATGAAACTCTTTTGAGGGTACGTATTTTGCATCTTTCACTATGTGTTTTTTGTATGTTTTGTATACATAATGCATAATGAATACTATATAGGAAAGCACTTTAGTCATAATGTATGGTGGAAAACAATCTTACAGCTAGTGAAAAATTATGCCAAGGTCTTCATCAAGAATAATGTAATAAGTGAAAGGCTTCACAAATGAGTTTTTCTCTTTGTTTCAAAGTATTATTCATTCCAAGGCTTTCCATGAATCTTTTAGGAAACTAATTCTAATAATATTTGACTGGTTTTTCACAGGAGTGGCAAATAGCAGTAAGGAATTTTATATAGACATATAATTAACGATTTATAAAAATGTCATAGATAATAGACACATCGCTAAATACAGAACATTTTGAATAATTAACAGTGCATGAGTAATGGTCTCAGATCTATAGACATTACAAAGATGAAGAGAACTTGTTGAAACATTTTCATTAGTATAAACAAGTCTCTTTCTCGCCCACAGATGTGCTAAGTTTAAGCATGAGCCAATGCATCCCTGGTTTTCTTGAAGCAAAATTTGTTTTTGGTAAGTGACAATTTCTATCCAGTTTCCAACTTGTGAAATAAAATTTCTTGAATTCTACACAATTTTTCCTTTTCTGCTCAGGGTCTGTGTATATCCCTTAGGTTTGTAGAGGCCTTTATAATCTGAAAAGCACAAAAATGTGTTTGTTTTAACATTACCAGGATGAAGAATTATTTCCATTATTCTGAAATGATATACTTCCTTTCACAAGAATGATAATAACAAGACATGCCACTTGACTTCTAGGGAAATCAACATTCTTCCTTGGACATCAAGAGTAGAAGGATAAACTGGGAGAAACATCTCTAACTTCTCTTTGTTCACTCTCCCTTGAATAGAAAGTGTGTTTTTTGTTTTTCTGTCTTTTCAGGATGTTGACGAGAAAGTTTCTTTTTTCTAGCTAGGAGCTTTTTGCAAATCAAGGTGCCATTAGAAAGGCAGTGCCAAAATCTAGCAATTTGACATTCAGTAGACTAAGCAATAAAATAATTTAAAATTAGCATTGGCATCTTGACTTTCTTCTGAGCTGTCTCTTCATAAATGCTCAGCACTTTATCTATACATTTTAAATAGTAGATTTTCAATAAATATGTTAATGGTGAAAGAGAGAATCAAGATCTAGGTAACAATGATGCTATGTTTCCAAATAGGCTGGCAGTAAACTGAGACAGATGTTCTTAGGGTGGAAAAGGGGGCTGCTAATTACTATTCATAAGCATATGGCATATGATCAGTTTATAAAATAGTTTTCCACTATTGCATGTGATATTGTAAATCCAGATTCCTGAATAAGAATGGGGAATAAAGAAATGGATAGATTTTTACAAGAAGCTTTTCCAAGAAAATATAAAAAATTCAAGAAAAGTGTAAACTTCCACATATCCTTGAATGGAGTCACAAGTTCCATATTAGTGGATACTTTAGATCTGGAATGAAGATAAAAGTGGGGGAAAAGATACCTTTCCCCATGTGTTCTTGTTTTTGTCACATTGGTCATTCAGGATATTCAGTGTAAATTGTCCAAGTTTATTTTTTATTGAATTTGGGATCTATAGGGGTGGGAAGTCCAGACGTTTAAGGACACTGTAACACAATGAAGGTCTGGGAAATAGCCAGTTTCCTATGTGGAAATGGGTTGCTGTGGCATACCTGCAGGAGGCAAAAGCAGCTGCTCTCTGGTGAGCTGAGATGGGATGATCCTGAGAGGGCAGAGGGAACAACATATGGACACAGTGCAACATAACTCAAAACATAGTAAAACAGGGAAACAATAGCTTCTAACAGAAAAACAAGATGTGTGCCTCTAACACAAGCCAAGTGGCTTTTGGAGACTTAGAGTTCATCCAGAATAAAGAACCACATTCTTTATAAACCTCATCTTGAAAACTAGCCGTAGATAAATTAGTACATAGTAGATCCAGAGCAAGGAAAAATTATGGAATTTGGTGACTTTATCCTGTGTACCATCTGACAATCTTAGAGAAGTTCATTTCTGGAGTCTTTGATGAGATTCATGTCAATTAATATAAAAAGTAAACTAATAGCAAGTTGGATCTATTGTCGGACTAGTGCACGCAGCTGATTCATGGTTAAAATCATCAGCCCGTGAGTCACAAACTTAGACTCAAGTTGTATTTCCTCCATTTACCTTATAGGTAGGCTTGAGATGAGAAGATTTAAATTGTATTAGCAGATCTTGGGAACAAGTTGGATTCCTTGGAAGCTGTTAAAGCTAACCCAGTGAGTCCCCCAGAGGTTCAGACCAGGGGGATGCATGTGACCTGCCCTTGCCTGGTTTGCAGCAGGAGAAGGTGGAGCAGTGATTGATGATGAAATTTGTCATGAAACATTGAGAGAGCAAGTTATTCAGGTACAACGAGCTGAAGTCAAGGAAAGAATTATATGTTAAAGTGGTAAATTTAAATATCAGAAAAAAATATTCAGAAAAACCTAGACTATGGAATTGGTTTTACAATTTTACCAGCTGAGAGTAGCTGCTTTTACAGCACAAATTTCTTGAATATTAGTTTGACTCAGTGTCATTTTTGCTGTGTAGACTTTACTTGGGGAGTCTGGACAGTGTCGTTTGCATAGTTAATATGTGGTTATACTAAGAAATGATGGCTTGGGAAATCCCTGAAGTGTGTTTCAAATTACCAACTGTCCTTAAAACATATGGTACTATGTAATTTCACAATATTAGAACTTGAAAAATACAGATGTGATAGTCTATAAAATTTGCCTGGGAATAATGAACACAAATAATTGTAAAACAAGGTTTCTTAATTATTACATTAGACTCCAAATTAAAGTTTAATTTCACCAGCTACTTATAATGGTCTTTACTAGTCATAAAATTAGATGAGAAGTGATAGTTTATAGTCTACAGTGCTATTTGATAGAAAGTTCTGTGGTGATGTAAATGTTCTATATCCACTGGCCATGTGTGGCTGTTGAGCCTTGATTTGTGGTTAGTATGTTCAGGAACTGAATTTTAAATTTAATTTTAATTGATTTAAATTTAAATAGCCATATTTAAGTAACCTACTGGTTACTGTATTGTACAGCACAGGGTTAGAAAGAAGCTCATCCTAAATCTATTTCTGAATTATGCTTTGGCTTTAAGTTGAGACAACAATTCATTATTTTATTACAGAGATTACTCCATGGATAATATGAACAAAAATCCTTAAGACAAACAAACAAAAAGTAAACATAAAACCTTTCTGTATCCAAGACTTAAAGGCCTCATGCCAAAACAGTGAATTTATTTATTCACCTTCAAGTTGGTCTTGGAAGGTCCATCTGTTCTCTGGATAAAGCATGTGGTTAAAATAGTTAACAGAACATTTCATACTTCAACTGCTTGTGTTATGTCAAACTCAGAACATTTTTTGGAAAATTATAATTTATTTCAAGAGAGAGGTACAGTAGTATTCTTGAAAATATTAGATATTTAAAAAGGTAACTCAGGCACTGTGGCTTCTATGGTGAATTTCTCAACCCCTAGCCTATAGTGCTTTTCATTTCATTGTGTCTTTTCCACCTTCTTTCCCCTCTACCGCCCCCATTCTTGATTTCTTCAGGCAGAGAATGAAGGCAGTATGGCTAAATATTCTTAGTCTTGCACTGACTATTCACCAGGTAGGTGACCTTGAAGGTGCCCATTTCTACCTTCTTCTTCTCCTTCCCCTCCTCCTCCCCACTTCCCCTCCCTCCTCCTCCTCCCTCTCCCCACTCCCTCTCCCTCCTCCTCCCCTCGTCTCCTCCTCCTCCTCCTTCTCTTTCTTCTTCTTCTTCTTCTTCTTCTTCTTCTTCTTCTTCTTCTTCTTCTTCTTCTTCTTCTTCTTCAGGACAATTAGGATGTACTTAGATCTATCCTTGATGCCAAGATGCTAAAGAAGATGTACTTGGGGCTATTCTGTCTACACTGCTACAAGATAAGGATATCACTATGTCTCCTTGAGGTGAATTTACCTGAGCCGCTATCAAAGAGGTAGGTACAAAATCTGCAGGAACCACCAGTGTGATGACTCAGCTGAGTTTTTGACCATGTTTAGTGTGCAGGTTCCATACCCCAGAAAAAGCACAGAATTATCATATAATCGTATAATGGTAACCTGCCCATAATGTCAGGGAAGCTTCTGGAAAATTCCACAGACCAGAAAAAGCACAGAATTATTGTTTAATGGTATAACGGTAACATGCCCATAATGTCAGGGAAGCTTCTGGAAAATTCCACAGACCAGAAAAAGCACAGAATTATTGTTTAATGGTATAATGGTAACATGCCCATAATCTCAGGGAAGCTTCTGGAAAATTCCACAGAGTTCACAGTCACCAGCATCTGGAGACTAAAGATTTACTCAGTGAATCATTTTACACGCCTTGTTCTAGTCAGATATCATCCATTTCTTTTCATTCTAATCAAAAGAAAGTCATGTTCATAGTGGTCTGATCTCACAGGCAGGCTTAGTTGAATGATAGGTTATAAGATACATACTCCCAAGGGCGCCTGGGTGGCTCAGTTGTTAAGCGTCTGGCTTCAGCTTAGGTCATGATCCCAGGGTCCTGGGATCGAGCCCTGCATTGGGCTCCCTGCTCTGCAGGAAGCCTTCCTCTCCCTCTCCCACTCCCCCTGCTTGTGTTCTCTCTTTTGCTGTGTCTCTCTCTGACAAATAAATAAAATCTTAAAAAAAAAAAGAAAGAACATACTCCCTCTGTTATTTCTTAAAAATAATTATATTTTTAAAATTTTTTTATTGTTATGTTAATCACCATACATTACATCATTAGTTTTTGATGTAGTGTTCCATGATTCATTGTTTGTGCATAACACACAGTGCTCTGTGCAGAACGTGCCCTCTTTAATACCCATCACCAGGCAC